>NC_081529.1:21775344-21985344 GCF_030273125.1 Centropristis striata | reverse complement strand
TCTGCTGCGAATACTGTCGACATGTTGGGAGAGTTTAGATAATGAGACTAAAGGGAAGCTCTTCATTGTTTACTACTCAGACTCACAGGTGTTTGTAGAACATCTCCTAAAGGTGCACTCTGCACTTTCTCTGCTTTCAGCTTCTGTGCACCACCGTGTGCCCGATACAAACAAAACTCGTGAAAATTAAACAGTGTACACGTAGAGAAAAACAACCAGAACGTCCTCCCTAAAAAAACAGCAGCATAGGTCAACTGTGCATAAAATACCAAGACAATAACACTCCAAAGTTGGGCTAAATTTTAAAAACTGACTATATGTCCCCACGAGTCTCGAGATAACAGTCAGTGTTTCTCCTGCAGTATAAATTTGTTATTGTGTCCTCTTGTATGTGAATATTTGTGCATCCTGGGGTCCTTAAACAGTCTGTGAGCTGCATAAATCGGTTATGACTGGAAAGCTGAGACTCTTGTGGATTCAATGAACCCAAAGGACCATTTTATAAGTGGCCCCTTGACCGTTGACCTCCAGATATCCAAATAAATTGGGTTCTGTGTCCCCATGAGTTTCCTCTTTACAGACATGCCTACTTTGTGCTGATAACATGCAGTTTAAGGCAGAAACCTGCCGTTTTCTCATGCAAAGGTGACATTTTTGCACAAATTTGCCTCTTGTATGTGAATCTTTGTGCACCATGGGGTCCTTAAACAGTCTGTGAGCTGCATAAATTGGGTCTGACTGGAAAGCTGAGACTCATATCATATGAAACAAGAAGATCTTAGGAATACATCGGCAACAACCATGTCACGATATCTTGTTAGGAAGTGGGTGGAATAATGCTACTAAGTTTATGGAAGAATTATCCTATCTTTATTCAAGAGCGTAGATTTTCAGTTTGAGAGCATAATTTGTCTTTCTCATGCTCAGATTTGTTCTCCTCATGCTCACATTTTGCGCTCGCACTCAGATTTCTGCTGCTTTCTTTCAAAATGTATGCGTGCACTTAAAAATCACATGCTTGTGCTCACATTTCTTCTGCTTGGACACAAACATTTCGCTCGCACTCAAATATGTCCTGTGCGCACTCAAATCTAAAGTCTACGCGCTCAGACCTCAACTCTGCGCTCTCAAAACTTTTGTGCTCGGACTCAGAACACGCACGTCCTCTCAGGTTGAGGTGTCTGCTCAGACTGAACGATGTCCCGCCCTGCGCTTAAACTAGTGTGTTTCACCAGCCAACAGGGAGACAGCTAGATTGTGACCCCGTCTTAGGTGCGTTGCCTCGCCTTTTTGAGCGCTCCGTCGGGGCGGGTATATGGTCTGTTTGTAAAACTGCTTCTCTCTTAAAATACACCAATTGACCATATTAGCCAGCTATTTGAATCGTCACCTATTTAAGACGCAGCATATTTATGTAGAATTAATCTTAAGTAGTCCTAAAAAGAGTTATCGTAGTTTAGATTATATATATATATTTTTTTTAATTATTAGGCTATTTATATGTATATATTTATTGTTTTTTATTTTTCACCTGTTCAGTGGTGTCACGATAGTCCAGTGGTGAAGGATGCTACCATCTGTTGCATTGTAAACCATGGGATGCCGGTTCGCATCCCGTCCGCTGCACTCTTGCTGCATGTCTTATTATGATTTACATTTTTAATTGATAAATTAATGTAACAGTAATACAATCCGTGTAACCAGCTGCTTCTCTTATTGAAACGTTTAACAAGAGATGATGGGTAAATAGACTTGGCTACGTGATTAAAAAGGTATAACGAAAAATACACTATGATGATGATAATGATTTGAGGATAACATTGGTGCGTGTAATGCAGTGTATCACCGTCCTATTTACGCGGTCAAAGCCAGGGAGCGCGTAATTAGGCTAATGTTGGTAATACTTTCACTTTCACAAGAAGAAGACTTTGAGCAGGATTCGGAGCGCGGCAGCGAATGAATGGGAGACGAGATGTATGGCCAAAGACCTCAAGTAAGTTCATTGCTAAATGTTGCTACAACTCAAAACACTCGTACTTATCAACATATATAGCGGGCCTTTGTCAGCACTAGGGACAGCAACTCATTATGAATGAAGTGACGTCAGCGGGGATTCCCTTCAGCTCGCGCATCATTATGTGTGCCGACCTGCCGCTGGTACGATCATACGTTGCCAATTATTGTACTTTCGTTGTACATGTTACAATGAAGGCCCGCTATATATGTTGATAAGTACGAGTGCCAATGATTACTGTACTGTTATTGAAACTACTGTATATGGTCGATGTGTTTTGAGTTGTAGCAACATTTAGCAATGAACTTACTTGAGGTCTTTGGCCATACATCTCGTCTCCCATTCATTCGCTGCCGCGCTCCGAATCCTGCTCAAAGTCTTCTTCTTGTGAAAGTGAAAGTATTACCAACATTAGCCTAATTACTCGCTCCCTGGCTTTGACCGCGTAAATAGGACGGTGATACACTGCATTACACGCACCAATGTTATCCTCAAATCATTATCATCATCATAGCATATTTTTCATTATACTTTTTAAAATCACGTAGCCAAGTCTATTTACCCATCATCTCTTGTTAAACGTTTCAATAAGAGAAGCAGCTGGTTACACGGATTGTATTACTGTTACATTAATTTATCAATTAAAAATGTAAATCATAATAAGACATGCAGCAAGAGTGCAGCGGACGGGATGCGAACCGGCGTCCCATGGTTTAAAATGCAACAGATGGTAGCGTCCTTCACCACTGGACTATCGTGACACCACTGAACAGGTGAAAAATAAAAAACAATAAATATATACATATAAATAGCCTAATAATTAAAAAAATATATATATATATAATCTAAACTACGATAACTCTTTTTAGGACTACTTAAGATTAATTCTACATAAATATGCTGCGTCTTAAATAGGTGACGATTCAAATAGCTGGCTAATATGGTCAATTGGTGTATTTTAAGAGAGAAGCAGTTTTACAAACAGACCATATACCCGCCCCGACGGAGCGCTCAAAAAGGCGAGGCAACGCACCTAAGACGGGGTCACAATCTAGCTGTCTCCCTATTGGCTGGTGAAACACACGAGTTTAAGCGCAGGGCGGGACATCGTTCAGTCTGAGCAGACACCTCAACCTGAGAGGACGTGCGTGTTCTGAGTCCGAGCACAAAAGTTTTGAGAGCGCAGAGTTGAGGTCTGAGCGTGTAGACTTTAGATTTGAGCGAGCACAGGACATATTTGAGTGCGAGCGAAATGTTTGTGTCCAAGCAGAAGAAATGTGAGCACAAGCATGTGATTTTTAAGTGCACGCATACATTTTGAAAGAAAGCAGCAGAAATCTGAGTGCGAGCGCAAAATGTGAGCATGAGGAGAACAAATCTGAGCATGAGAAAGACAAATTATGCTCTCAAACTGAAAATCTACGCTCTTGAATAAAGATAGGATAATTCTTCCATATAAGTTAGGCTTCATTTTAGCGAGGGAAAAACTGACATGCCCATTTTCAAAACCTCCAGATATCCAAATAAATTGGGTTCTATGCGTCCCCATGAGTTTCTTCTTTACAAACATACCCACTTTATGCTGATAACATGCAGTTTGGGGCAGAAACCTGCAGTTTTCTAATGCAAATGTGATATTTTTGCCTAAATTCGCAGACTGTATGTTAACATCTGTGCATCCTGGGGTCCCTAAACAGTCTGTGAGCTGCATAAATCGGGTCTGACTGGAAAGCTGAGACTCTTGTGGATTCAATGAGCCTCTAGGATAATCACAGCCTCATGAAACTTTACAACCACAAACTAGAGACCTAGAGCATTCAGAGGATGGATGGCTGAGACACTAGATTCACAATAATCAGCAACACAACACAAGAGCTGACATACAATCGCACAAAATACACAAATCTTCTAAAAGTTTCTGAAACCAGATCACAGCATGGATTTTTCTCTGCTGTTCTAAAGGTCTTGAAGTCTGAATATGGGATTCTGGAGGAGTTTTAACATTTCTATCCATTCTTGAGTTTAAAAATAGGGTTAAATTTAGCACCAAATGTTTGTAACAAATAGTCTCAACCCCCCCTCAATAAAAATCCTGCAACAACTTATGAGACATAACTGAGCATGAGAATGGACTTCATATACTCATATCATGATGTTCTCAACTTGACCTCTCTTCCTCAGCTCAAAACAAAAGTCAAGTAAAACCAAATTAGATTCTATATTTGCGTTTTTATGTCCACTCTTCCTGTTGAAAACAAGCAGAGAGGAGAGTCTCTGCAGAGACAGAGAGTTCAGAGTTGTTTCATTTTCTTTTCTTTTCTTTTCTGTTCTTGATAATTACATGCAGTCCTAAAATCCAGTCCTGCTGCTTTATAAAACCTCTGAGGTACAACTATGAGTTAACAAAGAGCCGTGGATCCACAGCGACAGGAAGTGAGGAGTAATGAGGCTCGCAGGGAGAGCACATCAAAGTGGACCAAGCTCGTCTCGTGATGACCTCGTCGCCCTCGCCGCCATCACACGACTCCTCACCTGTCAGCATCACATTCTCACAGGTGCAATGGAGGCTGAATTAAAAGTCCATTTGATCGTTATCGCCTCGTTAATCAGCAAAGAGTGAAACATCCGCCTCCAGCTGGGGAAGGACAAGAAATACCAAAGGGGCTTTTCCTTTTTCATCAAGAGTAGAGTTAAAGTCAGTGTTATTCTTCCTTTAATCATGGTGTCATTTCTCACTTTTATCAGTTGATTAATGGAAAAAATAATCAGCAGATTCATCCAGAATTAAAATAATTCTCATTTCAAAATGAGCTCCATAATTTTATACTGATTATACTTCAACTCAGTCAATAAATGTCCCCATTGTAAGTTGCTACAATCTATGCTGTATCTCAACATTTTTTAACCAAACGTTTGCTTAATATTTATGAACTGCTGCAACCATTTTTGCCAGCGACTTGGCTCTAAAATCTCTACATTTTTTATCCACAGACACGCTGATGTAAACATCCATTCTTGTGGTAATAAAGCTTTGTGGGGGGGAAAAGAACCTACCGAAGCTGTTTCAAACACTTAGTTAAAGTTTCGATGAAATGTACAAAACTATTTGACGCAGTTTCAATAAAATGTACAAAACTATTGGACGCAGTTTCAATAAAATGTACAAAACTATTGGACGCAGTTTCAATAAAACCAACAAACTATTGGACGCAGTTTCAATGGAACCAACAAACTATTGGACGCAGTTTCAATGAAACTAACTAACTATTGGACACAGTTTCAATAAAGCTAACTAACTATTGGACGCAGTTTCGATAAAACGAACTATTGGAAGCAGTTGCAATAAAACTAAAAAATATTGGACGCAGTTTCGATAAAACTAACAAACCATTGGACGCAGTTTAAACTGTAACAAAAACTACTCAGTATAGTTTAGTTTATAGGTTTAGCTTATAGGTTCATTCACAGGACAACTTAAATCTTAACAGAAGTAACTTAAAACTAACTTCAGGTTTCCCACTAACACTGATCTGCTGGGTGAGTCCGGTATCTGTTTGACCTCGTCCCTCTGAAGGGTGTAACTCTGGTACTACGACACTGATTTCAAAGACATGTAAGACAGGAACACTGTGAAAAGAAAATGTAAATAAACACAGAATGATTCACAATATAGAGATTTTGGAGCTATTTTGCTTCCATAACAACTTCTCTTTCCAACTGATGGAAAGAAAACATCCAAAATAAACATTTAGTGATTAAATTTATTGCATTTTGTCTGTTTGTGTCTGTGAAATTCACTTAAAGTTAACATTAGACAGTGATTCATTTACATATTTAAACATTTCAGAAAACTTGCAAACTGAAAAAGCTGATCTGACGAGTGGAAATGTTTATGTGAAAGAGATGAAGCTGTAAACATGATTAATCCTCTCAGCGCCATAATGAACAGACAGACTGTCACCTTTTCACACTTCCTGTGAACTCGAGATGCAGCCCAAGATTTAAAAGCAACATTTGGTTCGACAGCAACAACTTAATCCTGCGAACCATCTCCGCTCCCTCATACAGACACACGAAATCCTCTCCAGATCAAACACTTGACAACATTTCCACGTTAATGCCAGGAGAGGGTTTATGAGCTTTATGAAACAATAGCAGCACACTTCTGGACACTTTTAATCTCGGCTCTCCGGGACGATGGGTACATGAAACACGTTTGTTAATGCCTTTATAATTATATTTCCTCTCAGCTCAGAGACAAACACACTGACAGAGACTTAAAGAGTTTAAACTGAGAGACTGAGTGACGTCTTTGAGGAACAAATGCTGCACAAATATCATTTATTATTCATTATTCTTATTAGTTTTTGGCCAGATGAGATTCATGTACGCAAAAAAAAAAACACTGGCACCTTCTCAGCCTGCCAGCAGGTGCAGCAGGTCCCTACTGGCCCATTCAATCGTCTGACCTTCGACAGATTTGGGTGATAATACAGTCAGTTAAGTACTGGTTGAAAGTAGCTAACATTTACTCAAGTATTGTACCTAAATACAATTTTAAGATACATATTACTCTTGAGGAATTTACTGCACAATAACTTATGTAAATCTTCATATTTTTTTAAGTACATTTTGCTGATTAGATACGTTTACTGAAGTAAGGTTTGAATGCAGGACTTTGACCTAAAGTGAAGTATTTTCACAGTGTGGTACTTGTACTTCTACATCGCTTGTTTTTGGTGTCACAGAGCAAAAATTCCATAACAACCTTTCGGCAGGTTGTAATTTTAGTGTTGTGATCGAAAACCTGTCTCTGCTACTGTGTCTCTGTTTTCTGGCTTTAGACAAGAGACTTTGTCCAATCAAATCCAGGACTTACACCGGAGGTCCAGGTTTGTGTCCCTTGTCAAAACAAACGTTGAAGTAACGTCAGTTATCATTTGTGCGTCATGTTTTTACATGTAACTCTGCCACTTCATATGCTCATGTTGTCCTTGAAACGACTTCACTTCCAGCAAATAATTTTACCTTATAAAGTCTCTTTTATAGCGTCTTGTTCTAATCTTAGTAGAAGTTTTGTGGCGTAATCGTAATGAAGCGGCGGCCTTTTACCTAAAGATGACTGACCGCTTTGTTTTCAGGTAGATAACGACCTACTGTACCTACAAGCAGGTTGAGCAGTCCAGTACTCACACATTCAATTGTCTGATAATGTTCAAAACGAGTGAAAAACCAGAAGAACGACACACATTAATATGGCAGCCATTTAAATGGGCCGATTACAACCTTCTCAATCTGCCAGCAGGTGCAGCAGGCCACTACTGGCCCATTCAATCGTCTGATAACAGACCTTTGACAGATTTGGGTGATAATACAGTCTGCTTAATACTGATGGAAGGTCACTAACATTTTATTGAGTATTGTACAGAAATACAATTTTGACGTAGTTATCACTTCTACTCTTGAGGGGACATTTCACAGCACAATAACAACTGTACATTTTCATATTTTTTTGAGCCACATTTTGCTGATTGCAAACATTACGTGCATTTATTTAACTGTTCTTTTATAACATCTAACCAGGACGTTTTTCTTCTCTAACGTTAGAGAAGAAGTTTGGTAAGGAAATGTCGGCCTTTTAACTAAACTGTCTGATAACGACCTACTGTACCTACAAGCAGGTTGAGTACTCTCCCATTCAATCGCCTGATAACATTTGAAACAGGTGAAACATCAGAAGAACATCTTCCCAAATCGGAAAATGGGACCATCTGAAGAGCATGTTTTCTCCTATAGTTCATAGTATAGTTTCTTTAATGCGACATTGCAAAATTTCACTACAAATTGGCTTGGGCTTTAGTGGAAACAAGGCTAGTAGTGAAACAGATTTGTGATCATATCTGCCAGCTGTTCATCTCAGAGCTGTAGAACACTCAGACGTACCTCTTTCTGTTTCTTATTGGCTTCATTGATTTCCAGATGCAGATTGATGTTTTTAATCGTCCGCCCAGATGGGGCAACAAATCCCACTTAAACACCAGCGAACAACACCGCATTAGATTTGTTTTTTCTGCCAATAAATCTTGTGCTCAGCGTCTCGTGGTGTGTTCATGGCCAGATTTATGGCTGTTACTGTGCATGTAAATGTGATTTAGTTAGAAGATACACTGAGCCCATGAATATCTGCTTCACTTTGTCTTTTTTTTTTTTTTAATATTTTCCACTTGTTCTTCACTCTGTTTGTCTATAAGCATATCATGATTTCATATTTTCGCCAAAGAAAAGCATCATATGAAGTTCACATCACAGTTTAAAGAGTCAGAGCCCTGCTTGTGTTTTAATATAAACCTTAAGGAGGAACAATTGTCTCCCTCAGAACAACTGCAGCTTTCTTTATTGTTGCAATCATCATTACCATCATCATTATACACACATCAGTGGGTATCAGTGTGTGGCTTATTCCTCTGTTACAGTCCTCATGTTAAACTGCAGCGCTCAGGAGCTCTTCTTCTTCTTCTTCTTCTTCTTCTTCTTCTTCTTCTTCTTCTTCTTCTCCTTCTTCTTCTTCTTCTTCTTCTTGTGGAGGAGGAACAAGGAGTCTGTGCAGATAACTGGCAGCCAAATAAAAGTTTGCAGATACTTTTTGCACATTTTTTAACTGATCTGAATGATCTCTTCTGTTCACCAGGCAATGCGACGTCTTCACAGACCTGCCGGCTTCCGAGTGAAACAGCAGTTTGATGACTACAATGGCTCAAACAGTATTTATGTAACAGGAATCTGCAGGTTGGAAGATGTCAGCAACACTTTCAGTTTGGAAACACTTTTTTATTTGATCTTCGTCTTTAATATGCACACACACGTTGGTGTTTTGTTCACCGGCAGTGACCACAGAGATAAAATGAGCTCGGCTTGGAGAAAGTTTTTGAATTAAATAAATAAAGGGAGGGATGTTAAAACTGTTTTACAGACGTCTCTCTGTCTGAAGGGAAAATGCTTTTTGAGGGAACCACCACCTTAATGAGAGCAACACTACATAACCTTGATGATATCTCAGGAACGCCTCGAGGGAATTTCTTCAAATTTCTTCAGTTTTGTCACAAACATCCACTTGAACTCAAGGATGAACTGATTAGATTTTGGAGTGACTGTGACTCATGCCCAGCCCATTCTTATGAACACATTATCTCAGGAACACCTTGAGGGAATTCCTTCAAATTTGCCACAAATGTTGTCCTGGACTTAAGAACAAACTACATTACATTATGGAGCTCAAAGGTCACTGTGACATCATGCCCTTCCCAATTTGGTGACAGGATTTCTCAGAAACGCCTTAAAGGGAATGTCTTCAGTTTTGTCACAAACAGTCACTTGGACTCAACGATGAACTGATGAGATTTTGTAGTGACTGTGACCTCATGCCCAGCCCATTCATGTGAACAAGATAACTCAGCAACGCCTCAAGGTTTTTTCTTCAAATCTGGGTCTTGGACTCAAGGATGAACTGATTACATTTTGGAGCTCAAAGGTCACTTTAACCTCATACCATCCTGTTTTCTGACAGGATACGGTGTGAGGAAATTTCTTGAATTTTGTCACAAAAATCCACTTGGACTCAAGGATGAACTGAGATTTCTGAGCTCACAGACCTGCGGTCTACGATGTGAAACAGCAGTTTGACGACTACAAAAACTTAAATGTGTTTATGCAACAGGGTTCTGCAGGCTGAAAGATGTCAGCAACACTTTCAGTTTGGAAACCGTTTTTTATTTTATCTTTGTCTTTAATATGCAAAGTACGTTGGTGTTTTGTTCTCCGGCCGTGAGATAAAAAGAGCTTGGCTCGGAGAAAGTTTTGGAATTAAATAAATAAACTTTAAGGGTTGTTAAAACTTTTTGTGACAGCAGTCTGAAAGGAAACTGAACACAAGAAAGATACATTTTTCTCTCACTTATTGAAATCAATAGAGATTTATTTTTTGTGTTGGGTCTGATTCCATTTTTTAACTCAAAGCTCACTGTGACCTCAGGCCCATCCCTTTCTTGTCAGGATGGTATCTCAGGATTGCTGTAGGCAATTTCTCAAACTTCTTCAGCTTTGTCACAGACATACACTTGGATTCAAGGATGAACTGATTCGATTTTGGAGTTCCCATCCCATTCTTGTGAACACAATATCTAAGGAACGCCTTAAGGGAATGTTTCAAATTTACCACAAACATCCAGTTGAACAGATGAACTGATTACATTTTGGAGTTCAAAGGTCACTGTGACCTCATGCCCATCCTGTTTTTGTAACAGGATACGCCTTGAAGGAATATCTTCAATTTTGTCACAAACATCCACTTGGACTCAAGGATGAACTAATAAGATTTTGAGCTCACAGACCTGTGGGCTACCATGTGAAACAACAGTTTGACGATGAAAAAAGACTCAAATAGTGTTTATGTAACAGGAATCTGCAGGCTGAAATATGTCTCAACACTTTCAGTTTGGAAACACTTTTTTATTTGATCTCTTTCTTTAAAATGCACAGGCACGTTGGTGTTTTGTTCCTCAGCCGTGACTCTCATGAACAGAAGGGAAGACATTTGGTCGGATACTGAATCGTTAACACTGATCTGGAAACTGTGGTGATGTATAGGTCTACTGAGTTGTCGTGTTGAAGAGGTGTGAAGCATCCAATTTAATTCAATATTGAAGTAACATCCAATGTGTATTTCAGGTCGTGACGATGACTTTCTTGCTGTGAATTTGTCCCCTGAGGACCGAACACAGACGCCAGGAGCCAGGGTCGAAAGTCAGCAGCAGGGTCACTTTAATAACGGACCTCACAGTGAGCCCACATACACACACACACACACACACAAACACACATGTACTGGTACACTTGTGAAAAATGGATTTTATTTTGCTGTCAAGGCTTTAATAAGTTAATCCGCTGCTTGTCTTCTCTGTGTGCTTCTTACTTCAAATCTTTGTGTCCATTTGAGGTCGATTTGTGTCTCTTTGTGGTTCATTTGTGTCTCTTTGTGGTTGATTTGTGTCTCATTGTTTTTGATTTGTGTCTCGTTGTTTTTGATTTGTGTCTCTTTGTGGTTGATTTGTGTTTGATTTGCGTCTCTTTATGGTTGATTTGTGTCTCTTTCTGGATGATTTGTGTTTGATTTGTGTCTCTTTGTGGTTGATTCATGTCTCTTTGTGGTTGATCCGTGTCTCTTTGTGGTCAATTTGTGTCTCATTGTGTTTGATTTGTGTCTCTTTGTGATTGATTTGTGTCTCTTTGTGGTTGGTTTGAGTCTCTTTGAGGTTGATTTGTGTCTCTTTGTGTTTGATTTGTGTCTCTTTGTGATTGATTTTTGTCTCTTTGTGGTTGATTTGTGTCTCTTTGTGGTTGATTTGTGTCTCTTTGAGGTTGATTTGTGTCTCTTTGTGGTTGATTTGTGTCTCTTGTGGATGATTTGTGTTTCTTTGTGGTTGATTTGTGTCTCTTTGTGGTTGATTTGTGTCTCTTTGAGGTTGATTTGTGTCTCATTGTGTTTGATTTGTGTCTCTTTGTGGATGATTTGTGTTTGATTTGTGTCTCTTTGTGGTTGATTCATGTCTCTTTGTGGTTGATCCGTGTCTCTTTGTGGTCAATTTGTGTCTCATTGTGTTTGATTTGTGTCTCTTTGTGATTGATTTGTGTCTCTTTGTGGTTGATTTGTGTTTCTTTGAGGTTGATTTATGTCTCTGAGGTTTATTTGAGTCTCTTTGAGGTTGATTTGTGTCTCTTTGTGTTTGATTTGTGTCTCTTTGTGATTGATTTGTGTCTCTTTGTGGTTGATTTGTGTCTCTTTGTGATTGATTTGTGTCTCTTTGTGATTGATTTGTGTCTCTTTGTGGTTGATTTGTGTCTCTTTGTGGTTGATTTGTGTCTTTGTGGTCGATTTGTGTCTGTTTTTGTTTAGTTGTGGTCGATTTGTGCCTCAAAAATTATTAATATTAGAAAAATCACCCAGTTAATGACATTATTTCCCTCAGTAAGTGTTTTCAGAGAGAGAATTCTCTGCGTGTTTTATAAAGTCGGACTGACAGAATGGGAACTTAAAGCTGTAAGAACATTGATTATTTCTGCTTCTATAGCTGCAGACTGAAGCTGAAACACACACTGAGAGTCATATTACAGGATGTGATGGAGTCAGTGTTTCTTGACCTGTGGGCGACACACACACACACACACACACACACACACACACACACACACACACAAACACACAGAGTGGAGTCGTGTTGACTTTAATAAAGCCTATCAGATGGTCACTGTGGCGGCAGCAGCTGTATCTGTCCTCTTTGTTTTATCGTA
Source organism: Centropristis striata (assembly GCF_030273125.1). Taxonomy (NCBI): domain Eukaryota; kingdom Metazoa; phylum Chordata; class Actinopteri; order Perciformes; family Serranidae; genus Centropristis; species Centropristis striata. The sequence continues at coordinate 21,972,986 of NC_081529.1, read as the reverse complement.
TTGAACTCTAATATTCTGAGGCTATGTGTCACTCTGAGGGAAGCTTTTGTTTTTGTCCTGCTGTATGAAGGAAGTTTAAAGATATTGATTTGTATTTTTACCTGCCTGCTCTGACCTTTGAGTCTGCAGACGTTGAGCTGGGAGGATGAATTAGTAACCAGAAGCACGAAACCTCACAAACAGAACAGAGGAAACTTTGGTTCTGCCTCATGAAAGGCTGAATCAGTGAGTTTATATCTGTTAAATATGTGATCTTCTGCATCTGTACAGCAGAGGAACGTGAGTGGAAACAGATTAATTTCTGTACCACAAATTTGACTGTAGTTGTTAAAAATGGTTTCCCACATTAAAGTATTTTAATGTTAGCATTGCAAATCTAAACTAACATTTAATTGTGCTTTTGTCCACCAAAGCAGATCAAATCCATCAGAGATGACACATTTAACTAACACTTATTAGCTGAAATCATCCTTGTATTCTCAGTGCAGCGCTGCATCCCCAATGTTCATTTGACCTCATTCTTTATCGGAGTGGCCTTGTCTTTATAGACCAGCCTCTTTGTGGTCGATTTGTGTCTCTTTGTAGTCATTTTGTGTCTCTTATGAGGTTGTTTCTTGCCTGTTTTTGCTCCTTTTGTGTCTCTTTGGGGTTGTTTCTTGCTTGTTTTTACCCGTTTTGTGTGTCTGTGGTTATTTTGTGTCTGAGGTTGTTTCTTGCTTGCTTTTGGTCATTATGTGTCTCATTGTGGTCGATTTGTGTCTCTTTTAGGTTGTTTCTTGCCTGTTTTTGCTCCTTTTGTGTGTCTTTGTTGTGGATTTCTGTCCCTTTGAGGTTGGTTCTGATCTGTTTTTGGTTCTTTGGCTTATGTTAAAAAAAAATCAGTTGGGAATCGGACTTCAGAAGTTTTTGCCGACTTTAAGAGTGGATATAACACTAACAGGTCTAAACACTTAGAGCAGATATGATTTAGTGAATACACACACACACACACACACTTACAGCATATCATACCACACACTCATAACATCAGACGGTTCAGACATCGTCTCTTCTGGCAATCCTGAGTACCAGTTGCTAGGCAACCAGGGGAGTTTCTAAAAGCACTGGTATCTCCTCTGCAGAGTGTGTGTGTGTGTGTGTGTGTGTGTGTGTGTGTGTGTGTGTGTGTGTGTGTTGAATTGGATCTGAATATGGTGAAGCTGATTATGTAACACGGTCGTCTCTATAAATATTTCCTGATCCTGGCTTCAAACAGCCAAATCCTGCAGGTGTGTGTGTGTGGTGTGTGTGCGGGGGATTCGAACCATGCTGCTTCCTGTTTGTCAAACACTGCGAGAGGATTAAACACAAATAGAGCGATGAGCTTGCTGTCACGAGTGTTTGTTTCTAAATGTGTCACTAACTGAATGTGTTTCCATTCAGGGGAAATGTTGAAATGTGGCGTTAAAGAAAAAGTGAATCAGTGCGTTTCTGGCAAATAAACAAAGCTGCAGTAACGCACTTTGGTCAGCAGGTGGCAGTGTGATGTTTTCAGGGGTTACATTCAACTTCTAATAGTTAACTTAAAACAGTCATGCGATTAAATATTTCAGAACTTATTCCGAAAAAGTTTCCATCTCCCATTTAGAGCGTTAACAAAAACACCTCAAGCAAGTGTTAAAACTTTTTTGCACTTTCTAGAAAGTTTTTATTCTTTAATTTCTAATAAAATAACAAATTTATGTTAAAAAGGTTTAAATATTTTTATTGTGCAGAAAATGGAATGGGGTTTTTTTAACCTCCAGATGGTTTAAAGAGTCTTTAAAGTTTATGTGACTAAAACAGTTTTGTTTAATTACTGTTTAATTACTGATCTGCGTGTTTATTGGTCTGTGTGTTGCTGTGGGATCTGCAGCAGACATAAAATGTAAATGAGCTGCAGGATGAACCTGAGGTGTGTTTTCATGGTTCTGCTCGGTGGAGCCGTGAAGCTTTCTGACAGCGTCACATAGCGTTTGTTTCTATATTCACATTGTCAGATTCCAGCCTGTGAGGCAGCCGGCTGGTGTGTTTCTCACATTAATATTTTAAGCCTCATGCCTGACCTGAGGAGTGATCCCAGTTTGGTGCAGCAGTGTTTTACTCACCTAATTTAAAGCCAGATGTTTTCTTGATTTCTCTAACGTTAACACAGAACACAAAGAGAACTTGATGTGATCACCTACAAACTTCATCAGCATCATGTTGTAGTTATTTCTGCATCATTTTCATCAGTTTATTCACATTAAATCACAGATAAATCACTTTATGTTGGGCATAGAAGCAGAGCTGTGATGCACGAAACTCCATTCAGAAAACACACATTTTAAAAGAAGTTTGCTTGTCGTCTTGCAGACGGACCTGACTGTCTGATGTTGGTGCACTTTTGCAACAACTTCCACATTTAAAACAGAAAATGTCTCGTCACTACAACCTGCTGCGTCAAAAGCAGGTTAGTCAGAGTGCAGCTCTCTGATGAACCAGACTTCATTCATAAAACCATCATTTTAACAGCAGTGTTCTTGTGTTCTTGCAAACAAACCTTTTCAGACTTTTTCCACATCAGCGTCATGTTGTAGTTATTTCAGCATAATTTTGTATCTGTTTATTGGCATTAAATCACAGATAAATCTCTTTATTCTGGCTTCATATGGCCCATTTTCCTTGTTGTGCTCCTCTTTCTGTCTGAATTATGGACGTAAATGATCCAAAGCAAGAGGAAATCTTTGCACCACGCTGAACTAGCTGCATCTCTGAGACTCATTATCTCGTTTATAAAACATAGGACAGTCAATGTGGCTCTCATTCAGAAAACCATCGTTTTAACAGCAGTGTTCTTGTGTTCTTCAGACAGACCTGACAAAGCATCAATTCAGACTGTTTCCACTTCAGCATCATGTTGGAGTTATTTCTGCATCCTTTAGATCTGTTTATTCACATTAAATCAGAGCTAGGGTTCACACTGATTAATGGCATAAAACACCATAAAAATGGCCAAAAAACATAAAAGCATACCTCAATTGAAACCTTAATTATCTATAATCTTCTTATCTTTTCAGTTAACTTTTTGTATGATTTGTTTTGTGTTTTAGCCCCTTAGAAACTCAACTGTTCAACAATCCATATAAAAACACCCTAATAATTGGTGTAGTGCTTAGCGCTCTCACCTCACAGCAAGAGGGTCGCCGGTTCGCCTCCCGCCTGCGGTTCTTCTGTCTGGAGTTTGCATGTTCTCCCTGTATCAGCGTGGGTTCTCACCAGGTACTCGGGCTTCCTCCCACAGTCAAAAAAACATGCTCTCTGTACCCCGCCTCTCGCCAGCTGGGATAGGCCCAGCCCCCGCGACCCAAGTGCGGATAAGTAGTTAAGAATAATGAATGTATGAATGATTCATAGCTCTGCTGCACCAGACTCCATTGAGGAAAACCATAATTTTAACAGCAATGTTCTTGTGTTCTTGCAGACTGACCCATCGTTTCAGACTTTTAACACATCAGCATCATGTTGGAGTTTTTTCAGTATTTATTCACATTAAATCACAGATGAATCTCTTTATTCTGGCTTCAGACTGATGTGTTGTGGCAGAAAAAACAAACACAAGCATAGAGGCAGTGTTACGTCCACTGACCAAACCCAGCCAGCAGACAATAACGTGACAGTCATAAAATCAAAGAAGTCAAAAGTGAAGTGAACAATTGTACTTTATTCTAACAACAACAACAACAAAAACAACAACAAAAAGACACACTAAGGTGGGGAGGATAGGATGAGTGATTGTGCCAAAAGAAAGTTGTCATTAATATATCAAAAGAAGGCCTATCTAGACTACCTGTGAAGAAAAGAAAACAAACAAAAGGCCTAACTAACTTCTCTACAAAAGGGCTTTTCCAAAACAATACAATGGTGGCACATCCAATAAACCTAGTGGAGTAACAGAAAGTCAACTTGATTTGTGTCTCTTTGTGGTTGATTTGTGTCCCTTTGAGGTTGTTTCTTGTCTGTTTTTTGGTCTTTTTGTGTCCCTTTGTGGTTGATTTGTGTCTCTTTGAGGTTGATTTGTGTCTCTTTGTGGTTGGATTTGTGTCTCTTTAAGGTTGAGTTGTGTCTCTTTGTTCAGTTTGTGTCTCTTTTAGGTCGATTTGTGTCTCTTTGAGGTGGATTTGTGTCTCTTAGTTGTTGATTTGTGTCTCTTTGTGGCCGATTTGTGTCTCTTTGAGGTTGTTTCTTGTCTGTTTTTGGTCTTTTTGTGCTCGATTTGTGTCTCTTTGTGGTTGATTTGTGTTTCTTTGTGGTCGACGTGTGTCTCTTTGAGGTTCTTTTTTGTCTATTTTAGGTCTTTTTGTGTCTGTCTTAGGTTGTTTTTTGTCTGTTTGCAAGAAGCTTGTGTAGGAAAACAAACGTAGGACAGAGAGTCCAAAGTTGGTTGGTTTGTGTGTCTTTACGTGATGTTTTGTTGGTGTCACTGCTGAGTTTTAAACCGTCCCACTTCCTTCAGTTGCGCTGAGCTCCGAACTCATTGGTTCCTACGGGAGGCCCACGGCTGGTTGCTGTAGTTTAGCAGGAATAGTTGGGGACTAGTTTTAGTTTGGTGTTATGGTGAGTGTTTGTGTGTGTGTTCCTGATGACGAGGGAACAGTTTGGATTACTGATGTGTTTTTGACAATAATAGAACAGCAACAGTCACTTCATCCAGATATTTTTATGATATTTAGCCGTATCGACCCTTTAATGAGTGTGTAAAGTTTAGTGTGAGCACTGCAGACTTTTGCCTGTTATATAACTCGTCTCTGTTGCATAACTGCTGCTAGATCTGCAGTTCTGATGCAGCAAAAATTTAAACTTACAGAATGAAAAGCGTCTCTGGAGGCTCGACTCTGAAACAGTTTGAGATGAAGCAAATAAAACCTGCTGCAGTCTGAAACACACAACGATTCACGGTTTCACCACTCGAGATAAAAATGTTTAAACTGCCTCCAGAATCATTCAGACTCCAAGGGCTACATTTTTCATTTTAGTTATTTAGTTATTTCCACTTTTGTATTGACCTATTTTATTCATTTCCAAATAGATTTTTCTGACAGCTCTTATAAATCTGTGTGTGTGTGTGTGTGTGTGTTTGTGTTTGTGTGTGTGTGTGTGTGTGTGTGTGTGTGTGTGTGTGTGTCTGTGTCTGTGTCTGTGTGTGTGTGTCTGTGTCTGTGTGTGTGTGTGTGTGTGTGTGTGTGTGTGTGTGTGTGTGTCTGTGTGTCTGTGTGTGTCTCTGTGTGTGTGTCTGTGTGTGTGTCTGTGTGTGTGTGTGTGTGTGTGTGTGTCTGTGTGTGTGTGTCTGTGTGTGTGTGTGTGTAGGATATTTTACACGTAGAATGAAAAAAAGTAAATGTTTTTTGTAATATATAATGTATTTATTTTTTTTTCGGTATCTCGTTATTTTTATTTACATATTTTTTTTATTCAGTTGGAAATATAAAGTCAAATAAATAGATACAAATGTGGAAATATTAAGAGAAATAACTAAAACAAAATAAATAATTAAAGTGAAAATGTAAAATAAATTAAAATAATAAATAAGTTTTAAAAAATGGAAATATAAAGAGAAATAAAAATTAAATGAATAAGAAAAAGAATATAACATACAAAGAAAATTACAAAGAAATAATGTGCATAGAATAAATATGTTTGTTATAAATGAAATAAATGAACAAATCCATGTTTCTGTTCTCTCTGTATGATGTTTGTTGGTTGTGCAGCTGCTGCCCCCTGCTGGCAGGAACACGAGAACACAGTTATTTATTTTATAACATTTTTATATATTACTGTAAAAACATTTACAGCGTCGAACTGAACTCAAATTCTGATGAACAGATGTGAGGAATTATTAATGTTTCAGGTAAAATGTGTCAATTACCAACAAGACGAGAGGCTCGATGCAGAGCAACTTTATTACAGGATTTAATATTTAGAGTTTTATTTTAATGTAATGAGGCTTTATCACAAAAAACTTCATTTTTTAAGTAAAACATACCTATTACATTTATTTTATTTTATTTTATGTTTTAATATTTAATGTCTTTTTACATTTTTATTGCTTCTTATAATTTATTACAATTAAATTCTTTAATATCTACTATTTTTACATTTATTTTGTTGTTTTTTCTAGTTTATATTTATTATATTAAATTTTTTGATATGCACTGTTTTCTTATTAAATTTTTATTGCTGATGTTTAACAGAATTAGTATTTATATTTTTGGTATTGTTTATATTTTTTATTCATAATATTTACTATTTTGCTTTAATTGGTTATGGTTTTTATATTTTTATTTTTTAATTTATTTAATTTCTTAAAATTAAGTTTCTTTTATTAGATTTTTTATATTTACTATTTTAACATTAATTTTGTTTTTGCTAGATTATTTATTATATTTAATGATTTTATATTTAGTTATTATTTTACATTTTTATCGCTGGTGATGTTTTATCAGAATTAGTATTTATATATTTGGTATTGCTTATATTTTTATCCATAATATTTACTATTTTGCTTTAGTTGGTTTTGTTTTTATATTTTTATTTTGTTTCTTAAAATTAAGTTTCTCTTATTAGATTTTATATTTACTAGTTTTACGTTTTGTTTGCTAGATTATTTATTATATTTAATGATTTTATATTTGCAGTTTTTATTTAAAAATGTTTTAATCACTGCTGATGTTTTATCAGAATGAGTTAATTTTTACTATTTTGCTTTAATTTAATATTTATTGATTCTATTTTTTTGAACAAGCACTGTGTTGTATGTTAGAGACAGAGACAGTTCAGTAAGGTTTTGTGGTATTTTCGTTCAAGTTTTATTTTTTTGCAGTATTTTCTGTGGTGTTAGACTATTTTACAGGAAATAAAAATACAACGACGTCAGATCATTTTAAAATATTTTTATTAGTTAAAATACTTTTTAAAAATCCATTGAAACTTGTGAACACAGAGTCACACGGTCACCGCCGGTCTGAGCGGGACCCGCTGACCCGCCGCCGAGCCGCCGGTGTAGCCGCAGCCCGCCGGGGTGACGGGGACATCTGTTCTGCAGCCGGTCCTCACGCCCCGGTAAAGCTCCGGTCGGAGCTCTGGTCCGAGCCCTGGTAAAGCTCCGGTCCGAGCCCTGGTAAAGCTCCGGGCTGCGCTCTGCTGCTCTCTACGTCTCGTTCTGTCGCCATGAAGGCCGTGGTCGTTTCCAGGATGAGCCGTCCGGGTCGCCCTGCCGCACAACAAACAAACAGTCAGTCTGATGGGTGACTTATGGTATTTTACCATTAGTTTATTAGTAGTAGTTCGTTATTGCTATTAAATTAAAAGCCTTTCTTCTATTTTTGGGCTCGATATAAATATATATATTTTTTAAAAACAATTTAAACTGACTATATTTGTAGGCCAATCAAATAAAATAAAAAGTTAAATAAAACAAAATATTATTCACATTTTTCCCCGAGTAGTGGAAAGTAGCTAGTGGGTATGATGAAGCATTTAGGTCAGTGTTATGGAAAGAAAATTTACAGAGAAAACATTTTTTTAATGAAAAAGTAAAAAAAAAAAAAAAAAACCATTATGACTAAATTGACTCTTAAATTGTCTTCATTGTGCGCGTTTAATTTATTAAAAAGCCTTTCTTCCATTTTTGGGACCAATATAAAGGGTATTTTTAAAATGTACATTTTTTAAATGTATTTAAATATTTATTTATTTTAAATAGTTAAATGAAGCTAAATATTATACACATTTTCCCCAGGAGTGTGAGAAAAGATGAAGCATTTAGGCCAGTGTTAGGGGAAATGTCATTTATATTTTTTTAACAAAATTTAAAAATATATATTTATATCTCAAAATACTGATTACTTTATTGACACTTAATAATATGTGTGTTTACATACACACATGTACATACATACATATATATATATAGCCATCTGTGGAGTCCTAAAGGTGCCTTGAGAAGATATATTAATATAAAAGTGAAATAAATGGTAAAATAAAAAAGTAAATAAAAATGTGGAAAGATACAAATAAATTACTAAAAATGAGAAAATAAAATGAGGAAATTGAATAAAATAAAAAAGTTAAATACATGATGTAGAAAAATCAATAACAGATTTTTTATGTATATAGGCTATGTATACATATACAAAATAGATATTTGTTATCTCTTTATTATTTAGATATTAATTCATATAGTTATGACTAACAGATGTATTCTTTAATGGCTCTACGAGTCCACAGCGAGCAGCTTTGCCTCAATGAAACTCCTAGAATCTGCCCCTTTAATAAACATTTTATAAGCTCCAGGTTCCAAACGTCATCAGGAATTTTGCCGATTTAAAAATAACTCCGTGATTCATGAAACACGGCAGAAAACGAGTCAGAAACTTCACTGATGACAAATCAAACAGTCACTAACAGAGTCCAGAGCTCCCAGCCCTCACAGAGGAGCCTGAACTACACACTGCAGCACGCTCACCAGGCCAGATGGCATTTAGAAAAAGTCAAATTAAAGGCATCTCCTACTTTGTGGAAGCAAACAGGAGAAAAAATGACTCAGTAACTTTATCAGTGACAACAACAATAGTTCCTCTCAAATTCGGTGTCAGGTTACAGAAGAGTCAACAGTTTTTCCACTGCATGTTGGCAGCAAACGCGTCCAAATCAAATAGTGGAGGACGGACAGACTTTCAGGTAAAGTTCAACATACATTAAGAAATGTTGCAATTTTAAGTTCCTGCTTTGTTGTGACGGTATGAAGCAGATAAAATGACTCAGCGACTCACATGTAGCCTAAATGAGTCACTCTCATTCGGCTGCAAGTTTATAAATATAAACATTAAACTAACACTCATTTTTTAGCACAACATCAGCGTTTAAATAAAGAACCGCCCACTGGAGTTCTGCGGAGGAAGAGCAGTTAAAGTGAGAGTTGAACATTAAAGCTCCTCACGCAAGATGTCATTTAGAAAAAGTCAAATTTAAGGCTAAAGCACACAGAAGATAAAATGACTCAGCAACTTCATCAGTCACAACAACAATAGTTCCTCTCAAATTGGGCTTCAGGTTACAGAAGAGTCAGCACTTTATTCACTGCAGGTTGGCAGGAAAAAGCTTTAAAACTCAGTCTCAAATTTCAAATGCCGAACCTCGTTAAGAAATGTTCCGATTTTAAGTTTCTGCTGCTTTGTGACGGTATGAAAACAGAAAAGATTGATTCAGCGACTCAACGAATCACAAGTCAATTAGTCACCTCTAATTCGGCCGCATGTTTATAAATATGAACATTAAACTAAGACTCGTTTTAGAGAATAAAATCAGCGTTTGAATCACAGGACCGAGTTTAAAAGTGAGAGCTTTTTAACAGGAGAGTTGAACGTTCTAGATTACGTTCGGAAATGTGCTAATTTAAAAGGTTTTAGTGCTCGTTTAAAAGTAAAAGCAGCATTAAATGACAGAAATTTTACAAAACATAAAAACAACATCCACACCTAAATACTGCGTCCAGTTAAATGTCTAACACATATTTGAGCCGACCTTACCCCAGGATTCACTCTTTGGCTTTCTTCTCCGTGTTCTGCAGCTTCTCCACTATTTTGCGTTCGTGTCCGGAGGGGTTGGGTCTGTTGGTGTTGTCGCTGGCCTCCCTCTTAGTCCGGCCTTTACGGGCTGAGCCCTCTGCAGAGGAAAACACAAAAACAGTTATTTAAAGTGTTAGTTTTAGTGTCAGCTCCAGCAGGAAGCGGACGGGCGGAGCAGCTCACCTGCGTATTTGTCGCTCAGGTTGTAAAACTCGTACTGGTCGTAGTACTCGTCCTCGAAGCGGGTCGGCTTCAGGTTCTTCACGTCCACGTGACTCATGTTTGGTTCCGAGGTGAAGTTCAGAAAAACAGAAATAAGTAAAAAAAGAAGAATCTCTTCAGTCTGTTCAGTCTGAGAACAACAACAAGATGTTTTTCATCTGGAGGACTCCGAGTTTTTATAGAGACACACAGCTCCTCCTACACACACGCACACACACACACACACACACACACACACACACACACACACACTCAGCCACTCCTCCTGATGAAGAAATGTTGCATCAGTTCAGCAGCTAAATGTGTCAAACAGAAAAAAACTGGAGCTCAGACTCTACTGAACTTTTTTTTTTTCTTTTTTAGGCAGTCCGTGGCCTTGAGGTCAGGAACGAGCTTGTAACTGGAGAGTTGCTGGTTCGAATCCCAGTACTGACAGGTCAAGGTCTGAAGTGCCCTTGAGCTGTTCACTTGTGTGTAAAAAAGGATGGGTTAAATGCAGAGGTTGAATTTTCCCATTGTGGGATTAATAAAGTAATTAATCTTAATATTTTTCCTCATAAATCAGTTTATTTTTATTTTACAAAAACGCATTTTGACTTTAAAAAAAAACTGTACTTAACATATGTGATGAAGTAAAACACATTTATTTTATTATATTATATTTAATGTTTGTTTTTTCTTTAATTGCATTTTTATTGTTTCTTATATTTTATTATAATATTTTAAATATATATTTACTATTTACTGTTTTACATTAATTTAGTTGTTTTTGCTAGTTTATTATATTACATTTGATTGTATTTAATCTTGCAACAGAAGGAAAACTGGAGCTTAGTCTCTACAGAACTCTTATTTTGAAGGTTGATCTTTTTCCTCATAAATCAGTTTATTTTTATTTTACAAATTGTATTTTCACTTTAAAAAAAAAATTGTACTTAATATATGTGATGATAAAGTAAAACACATTTATTTTATTCAATTATATTATATTTAATGTTTTTAACATTTTTATTGTTTCTTATATTTTATCATAATATATTTTTTAATATATTTACTATTTAATGTTTAAATTAATTTAGTTGTTTTTCTAGTTTATTATATTACATTTTATTATGTTTAATGTTGCAACAGAAAAAAAACTGGAGCTCAGTCTCTACAGAACTTTTATTTTTAAGTTTAATCCTTTTTTCCTCATAAAATAAAAATAAGAATTTTAACAATCACACTTTCCCTTTTTTTACTGTACTGAATATTTTTGATTTTTTAAAATGTATTTATCCCTTCTTATAATCTTAGATTTTATTTAATGATGATTTATGTGTTTTATATTTAATATGTACTGTTTTTCTTACATTTTTTTGCTTCTTATGTTTTGTGTTATTGTAATATTTTTTCTTTTTTATATTTAACATTTAACGTTTTTCCTCAATTAAATCTTTATTTCGTCATATTTTTTCATTTATCTTAATTATTTTTTTATATTTAATATTTACTGTTTTTCTAACATTTATTCATCATTCTTGCTGTAGTTTATTACATTTTATTTTATTTTATTTTAAGATGCATCAGTTCAGCAGCTGAATGTGTCGAACAGAAAGAAAACTGGAGCTTAGTCTCTACAGAACTTTTATTCTGAAGTAAAATTAAAAAAAGTAAAATTTAGTAGTTGAAAAACATAATTAAATCAACATGAAAAATATGATAATTTATATGGTAATTAAAGCAGCTGAGACACAATCTGTAAATCAGTTTGCAGCACAAACTTCAATTATTTAATTAATGAATTTCAATGTGCATAAAAGTCACTGTTTAATTTTAAACATTTCTGGATTTTCTGCATTATTTCTGCAGTTTTCAGCCCCTGATGCTCACTTGTACATTCTAAAAACAATAAAATAAATAAATTATGAAAATTAATTATTTCCATTGGGGACAGATTAACATATTGTCCCTGTTTGCAGAAATCAAATAAATAAATAAATAGAAATTCTAACATCAGAGTTCACTCTCACAAACTTTTAACCAAAAATAATGTTTTTAATATAAGTTTAAAATGTATCCTTTATTTTTAATAAATTCAATTAATTAATAAATAACCCCCAGGATAAATAAATAATTTAATTAATAATTATTTAGGTTTTAATTCCCAACAAAGTCTAACTGGTGTTTGATATGGGAGTAATGCTTTTTAAATAATTTATTATTTAATTATTTTAAGCTTATAAAAAAAACACCATGTGTTGTGTTTTAATCTGAAAAGTAAAACACATACATTTATTAAAAATAGATTAAATAAAATAGAAACAATATGACCTCAGTGTCCCGATGAGTGACTGTGTTGTTATTCTGTTTTGTTATTATTATATTTTATTGAAAATATTATTTATTTATTGCAGCAGCGACTCGACCTTCAGACGTTGTTTTCTTTCTTTATCAGCAGCTGAAGCGTTCACACCGAGCAGCCCTGACCTCCTTACTGTGTGTGTGTGTGTGTGTGTGTGTGTGTGTTATCTCACCTCGTGACATTGCCTTCAAATCAAACTTTGCTCTGAACTTATCAAAGAGTAAAAGTGCAGAAATCAGTGAACACGTGCAGCTTTAATGTTTAATGTTCACAGTCAATCTGACACGATTTCAACATGTTTTATACTCAAATCTAACACTTGTAGCAGAAAAAACTGCAATATTCATGAGATTGTGGATATCTGAACCCCAGCAAACCTTTTAGTGTGCAGAATAACAGTTAAAATGACAGACACAGTGTCCACAAGTGTCACAAATATTGGAAAGAACAGTTTCCTCCACATATTGAAGTATTGTCATGTTTCCAACCTCTCCTGTCCTCTCCTCTCTGCTCTGTGTAAACAGCCTCTCCTGTCCTCTCCTCTCTGCTCTGTGTAAACATATTTTCAGTGAATATTTGTCTGAAAAGCCTCAGATTCGTGGATGCTGTGTCCTTTCTTTTCTCTCGTTTTTATAACAATAGCCTGTTTGTAAAGACGTGAACTAGAAATGTTTCATCATCCAAAGACAAAAATGCATTTTAAATTCTATAAATGTAAACTGAAAGTGAATTATGAATGATTGAACATCACAGGATTATAAAGACATGTAACAGGAACTGAAAAATATTAAAATAAAATAATAAAAAAAAAAATGTTTAACTCAAAATTAGATTTTTATTTTAGATTTATTTATTTTTATATTTCCTGTAAAATATCATAAAGTTTAACTTCCTCAATATAGATTTTTTAAAAACCGTCTACTTTTTTAAAAATTGCGATCTGTGGAGTCATAAAGGAAAATATATTTACAAATATAAAAGTGAAATAAATTAAATGGTAAACAAAAAAGTAAATAAAAATGTGGAAATATACAAATAAATAACTAAACATATAAAAAATTTAAATTGGATTGCAATGTAACTTTTACTTTTAATGGACTGCTGTACTTGTTTTGTCTTTAAAAGCAATAAAAAAGTTGTTCACAAAAAACTTAAAAATTAAAGTTAAAAAAATAGATACATGACGTAGAATGTGAATATATATATATATATATATATACATATATATATATATATATTCACATTTCACATTCAGCTTCTTATATATAAGAAGCTGAGGATATATCTGTTACACATATATTCAGATCTGAACATAAAACATGTTGAACTCATGTCAGATTCAGTTTACTGTGAACATCAAACATTAAAGCTGCACATGTTCACTGATTTCCTGTAAAATAACCTAAAGGACAACCTTCTCGAGCATCAAGCAAAAGAAACTGAGGAGTTTTTTCCTGTCAACAAACTGTTTCTAAGAGCAGGAGGAAAACATGACGTCATGCTCCGAGTTTAAACTCTAATTACAGGACCAGACTGGTCACAGCTCTCCTTTTTTCTGTAGGAAACACCATGCTTTTATTCTGAAAGAGGTCAAAACTAACATCATTAAATACTCCTTCATTGTAATGTGATTACTGAGAGGCTTCTGACTCACAACACCAGGCTGAAAACAGACACAAAACGCTCAGAAAGAGACGCTGAAGGACTAACAGACACTAAAACCAAAACTGATGCAAAAGTTACTAAAAATAATGAAATACTGTCACATAAAGATACAAAATGACCAAAAATAACTATTTCAAAGACTATTGAGATATTAGAGTATATTAAACATATTTTTGTCAGAATACATTTCTGATATATATATCTAAATATTCCCGAGTCATCTTAAAGATGTTCAAATTATATATATATATATATATATATATATATATCCTTTAATTATGCTCTGTTTCCTGCTGTTTTAAGGAAACATAACAGCAGCTTGATACAGATCAAGTTACAGGATGTTTTTCTCTCTGAGGCTGAGTCCTCGTGCAACTCTGCACGTTTAACTCCTGCTCCTCTGTCTCTTCCTCCTCCTCCTCCCTCCTGTTCCTCCTCTCCTGTCCTCCTCATTCCTCCTGCTCCTCCTCCTCCTCTCTCTCCTCCTGCTCCTCCTCCTCTTCCTCCTCCTTCTCCTCTTCCTCTCCCTCTTCCTCTTCCTCTCTTTCCTCCTCTCCCTCTCTCTCCTCCTCCTCCTCTTCCTCCTCCTCCTTCTCTCCTCCTCCTTCTCCTCCTCTCTCCTCCTCCTCCTCTTTCCTCCTGCTCCTCCTCCTCCTCTCTCTCTCTCTTCTCCACCTCCTATTCCTCTCTCTCTCCTCCTCCTCCTCCTCCTCTTCTCAGGACTGTCAATATTTGCAGAAATATGAGCTGAGCTGTTAAAGTTTGCCCTCAGATCTGTCTGTACAGGAATCTGAAACACACCCAGTACACACACACACACACACACACACACACACACACAGACAGGTGACAGATAAGATAAGAACTTTATGCTCCGACAGACTAAATACATGTTGACCTTGTTTTAAATGGGTCATTCACTCTGTAAACTCTCTAAAAGAATCAGATGGTAAATGTTTAAATATAAAGAATAATAGTTTAATAAAAATGTGGAACTATAAAGAAAAATATTTAAAAAATAATCAATAGAAATAAATAAACGAGATATTTAAATGACTAAATCGGTATACAAAACAATGAGGAAATATAAAGAGAAATTATAATAAAATAATAAATCAATCAATAATTAATGTGAAAAAGTAAAATAAATACAATAATGTGTAAATATTAAGAAATTAAATACTTTAAAAAATATATGTGGAAATTAGAGATAAATAAATAAAAGACTTAACAATTCAATAACAAATGTGGAAATATAAGGAAAAATATTTAAATATATAAATGTGGAAATAAAAAGAACAGTGAGTAAAACTTTGACACACAAAGAGAAATAAAGGAATAAATAAGTTTGGGAGAAATGGAGAATTATAAAGAAGAATACTTTTTTGAAAAAAGTTTGTTTAAAATAAAAATGTAGAAACATAAAGAGAAATAAATGAATGAGTAAATAATATAAATAAAAGGTGGTTAAACGGTTAAAGAACATTTAAATATATAAAGGAAATTAAAAGATTAAATAAGTACATTTAAAAATGTGGAAATATAGAGACAAAAGAATAAATATTAAATAATTATAAGCATGTTCATTTATTTCTTTATGTATTTATTTGTATATGTAAATTACAATATGATTTTTATATTTATTTTTATAATTTATAATTGTTATTAACTTATTTGTATCTTTTTATTTTTCCCTATTGTTTTGATTCATACTTTTCTTTATTTATCTTTAAAATTTCTGCCTTTTATTTAATTTCTACAATATGATATTTATTTCCCAGATTATCTGTGTTTTCTTTATTCAGACAGTGATCTGAAACACTCACATGGTTCTATTATTATTATATTTATTTAAATATAGTTATTATTGCAGATGTTTTGATCTGTTGAAAACAGCTGAAAAGCAAAAATCTGTTTATATCTGAAAGTGTGGTCATTAACAAGTACATTTTTGATGATAAACTAGTGACTCATAAACATGCTGCGCTCATCAATCATTCATCAGTTTATCAGCTGTTTGTGTTGGTGACATCTGGAACAGGACAAAGTACCAGAACAGGAAGTTCAATGTTTAATACCAGAAAACAAGCTGGGCGGCAGAAAGATAAACTGACTTCTGACACTAAAGTAACATGAAAGGTTGAAAAAACACATCTTGGCTTTTAAATTTAATCTTTCAATCATTTTGGCTGTATTAATGAATATGGTGTGATTTTTTGCAACAGTGTGTTTAAAAAAATCTGCTACCTGATTATTTTATAATAATTAAAATATATCAAATTATTATTATTAAAATTGTATTCATTCAATAAATAATGCTAAATTAAATAATAATTATATAAGAAATAATTCAATTATTGTAATGTTATTATTTAAATTAAAGTAACAGTTGATCCATTTTAGAATATTATTATATTATTGTACTCTAATTATTGATGATATACTGTGTTCATAACTTCGATAATGCTTAGTTTAAACATTTTATAATATTTTGTATTAATAATCAGTAAATTAACTTAAGTTATCAAAATAATGTATAACAGTAAAAAAGCACAATATTGGCCTCTCAAATAATAATAATATTTTCTCTTTTCCTACATGAAGTGCATCTTAAAGTGCTTAACAGTGTGTCATTAAAAACACAGCACAATTTTTTTTTAAACTAGAAAATTTAAAGTATATTATCTCTACCGTTGCTGAGGTATGTGACAGATCAAGCTTTCAACATGTGTGTGTTAATATGACAGAAATGGGCTGTTAGAAATGTACCATGGACAGTTTGCTTAGAAATATTGTGAAAGGGCATAAGAAATAAACTGTATTTCCTCCAGAAAGAGCCGTGTGGATGAACTGATTTCAAAATGGAAAAGAGGAGGAAGTGATCTAACATAATCAAGCAGCTGTTATTGTGTGTGTTTGTCCGTGTCTGTCGTGTGTCTGCCTGCCTGTCTGTCTGTGTCCCCCTCTATCTATCTATCTATCTATCTATCTATCTATCTATCTATCTATCTATCTATCTATCTATCTATCTATCTATCACGGCAGATGAATACGTTTAGTAAAAATGGAGGAACGTAGTGGAGTAAAAGTATAGAGTAGAACAAAATTGAAGTATTCAAATCAAAAATAAAATTAAAAACCCTCAAAAAACAATTTCTCAGGATTTAGATAGATTGTGAGAGTTGCAGCTCCGGCCGGCTGGGGGCGGGATGTGAAGCCGGTTTGGCCAAGTCCGCAATAATAACAGAAACAGAAGAAGAAACGAAGCAACTAGCTGT
Organism: Centropristis striata; assembly: GCF_030273125.1. NCBI lineage: Eukaryota > Metazoa > Chordata > Actinopteri > Perciformes > Serranidae > Centropristis > Centropristis striata. The sequence goes on along the minus strand of NC_081529.1, from coordinate 21,955,854 downwards.
GTAGTTAGCAAGTCGACAATAAATAAACAGAAAATAACTCGGTGAGTAGCGCTGCACGTCCTGTCAGGAAAAAGACAAAACAAACCGTGTATAATAAGTTACCAAAGTGTAAATATATCCAGCTACTGATTTTGTTGCATGAGCACAAATTTCACAGTTTAGCAGCCGGGCTAACATTAGCGCCGAGCTAACAGGTAGCCACAAGTAACGTTACACATATTTATTTATTTTGATTGCTAAAGGTAACTTTCACACTTTAGTCAGCTTTACTAAAACAGCTTTTCGCCCTTTTAAACCCAAAATGTTATATTTGTCGCTCTAGCCGAGAAAGAGCCGTTTTTCACAAACACAAAACTTCGTTATCAATTCATCAAAACAATATCAATTCAGAGATTTGTTATTATTATGTCATTATTCAACACATAGTTGGACATAATTTAAATACAAGAAGAGTTACTTTTTAATTCGGCATTAATAAAACATTCAATTTTAATGTAATTTTAACATTTATGACACAATTTGTTCTGCTCCTACTACCTACCTCCAGTTGTTTTTGTATGAAAGCTGAACCCTGTGGCGTTTAAAATGACAGATTTATCTATGGGGTGTTGTATGTATCAACGGTGTTCTAACAGGAATCTATCTGAATTCTAAAACCTTGTAAGTGAAACATGTCAGGTAATAAAGACTGCAGAGCTGCTCGCAAATCTGTTAGTCAACACCAAACTTCATTCAGAAATCTATAAATTCAGATATTTGTTGAGAGATTTAAAAAAAAAAAGTAGTTGGACATAAGTCAAATACAAGAAGAGTTACTTTTTCATTTGGCTTTAATAACATGTTCAATTTTAATTTAATTTTAACATTTATGTCACAATTTGTTCTGCTTCTACTAACTGCTGCCAGTTGTTTTTGTATCAAAGCCAAACCCTGTGGCTTTTAAAATGACCGATTTATCAATGAGATTTTGTATGTATCAATTTTGTTCAACCAGGAATCTATTTAAATGCTAAAACCTTGTAGTTAAATTTGTCAGACAATAACAAAGACTTCCGAGCAGCTCCATTAGTTGACACCACACTCCATTCAGAAATCTGCCAATTCAGAGATAACTTGTTTAGGTGAAAGAAAAGCCTACAAGGACTTTAATCAATCATTTTTAAAAACTTTGCTTCCAATAAGTGTACATTTTAATACAATCTTAAAACTCATAACACTGCTTCTCACTGCCCCCAGTAATTTTTCTATAAAAGACTGAACTCTGACTTTTAAAATGACTTGATGGGGTTTTGAATGTATCCATATTGTTCTAACGAGACTCTTTTTGAAGGTCCAGACATGTCCGCTGACACCAAGATAGCAGAGCTGCTCACAGAGCTCCATCAGCTTATCAAACAGACTCAGGTCAGTTCATGGTGTTGCTTCATTAAAGTCATTAAACTCTTGATTAAATAACTTTTAGTCAGTAATGGTGGTTTCTGTGTTTCCAGGAGGAGAGGTCACGCAGCGAACACAACCTGCTCAACATCCAGAAAACACACGAGAGGATGCAGACAGAAAATAAAAGTCAGTTGGCATATGGTCAACTCTTTTTTTTAACTTTTTAAACTCTGTGCAAGCAAGAAAAGTTCAGCAATTCAAACATTTTGTCGTTCTGCAGCTTCTCCGTACTACCGGACCAAACTCAGGGGGCTCTACACCACGGCTAAAGCAGACGCAGAGGCTGAGTGCAGGTCAGCAGCTCACATACACATACACACATACACATCACATGCACCGAACCATCTAGGGGGGCTCCAGTACATTTAGAAGTAAGTAAGTTAATTGCATCAATCTCGTGCACTTTGAGAGCTAAATGAGAGCAAATACCTCACATAACATTTTTCACAGTCTGGAGATACCGTATTACAGAATCTTTGTTATCCTACCATGACATTTTTAATTGCTGTTAACATGCTTTCCACTAGGACATGGAGTAGCCAGCCAGCAGCCAGGGGGAAGAAATAGCTGGCTGGGGGGTCTGGGGGCATTATGTGGTCGACACTGTGCTCTTATTTTGAAAGTTGCATGTGTTTAGTGATAGGAAGTTATTCAAAACAGTTTGTCACAGTTTAGTGTGATTAAAACAAATTTAAAAGCTAATGTTAGCTCACGGCTAACGAATGACATAATGCAACAGTGAGTTCGGACCGTTTGGGCCACCGACGGCCCGGACAGATTGATAGTATTTAGTTCGGTTCGCGCGCCGAGACTCCGGAGGTGACGTATGGTTTTCGCCGTCACTAACTGTGCACAACCTCAGCAGCTGAAAGCAGCATAGCTAATTATGCACAGAGTCTCCGCTGATCATAAACATAGTGGTTGTGCATTTACGGCATGTTAACTGTGCACAGAGTGTCCAGTGCTTGTTGTAAACAAACAGAGATTTCTAAGTGAACACCTCCTGTAGCAGCACATACACACTGTACTGCTACAGAGCTAACTGTAGCTAACTGCCGCTAACGGCGGCTCTTCTGAATGAGCCAGCCAGTCGCGAAAAATAGTCGCTAAGGGGGTCTGAAAAGTCGATAAATTTAGCAACAAAGTCGCTAAGTTGGGAACACTGCTTCGCTGGCTTTTACAAATGGCGTGTGTTGTTGTCGTGTAGAGTACTACGTCACATTCCGCTTAGCGATCTGTCAATCAGTAACCACGCTTTTTTCAGGTCCCGACAAAAGCCCGCTCCGGACTGCTCGTATTCAAATTAGGGGCGTTTCGCCGAATGAGACCCGGCTCATTCCAGGTATTGCCCAGTAGTGGAAACAGCCCTATTCAGAGAGATGATTTGGGACGATACTGATACAGACAGGTGGGCACGGCAGCTTTGTAAATTCAGTTTGCGTGTCAGTGTGTGAATGCGCTGCATGTCTTGGAGGAGGACGGAGAGGCGGGTTTTGACTGACAGACGGGTGACAGACACTCTGCTGAGGCAACACAACGCAAAATAACTTTAAATTATGAATAGTGAAGATATACTTTCAATAGCTTGAAATGTGAAGCACATGAGACTATGACGGGACGCCACAGTCTAGGTAATTAATGGGAAACCCTGCACACACACAGATACACACACACAAATAAAAGAGAAATACATAAAAAAATATATATAACTGTGAATATATCAATATAAATGAATATAGGAAAACATTACATTTTTAAAATTTTATCTGAGAATTAAAGAAATGACTCGTGTTGTCAGTGGTTTGTTGTGTGTAACTCTTTTTTTTAATAACTTCAGTGATGAATATTTCACTGTGAAGTTTGTTTATTTGTTTGTATTTGTGTCTCAAAGCATCCTGCGTCACGCTCTGGATAAAATCGCAGAGATCAAGTCTTTGTTGGAGGAGCGGAGAATAGGTACCAGAAAGTATTATTATAATCATTATTATTATTATTATTATTATTATAAAATCTGCTTTTACAGCTCTACAGATTGTTTTTTGTAGTTTCTGTACCCTTTAAGTTAAAGAGCTGAATAAAGTGTGTTCTTAACGATTGTTAAATTTGCCTGCTGTGTTGTGTAAAATAAAAAATAAATACAAATCGAATGAGTTCACAACGATCTTGCATCATGAATTAAAGAGCTTGACATTTAAATAATAATCATAACTTTATATTTATGAAGTATCTATAAAAACAGCAGTTCTAAAGGTGATATATATATATATATCCACCCTGCCTTGTATGCAAATTATATATTTGCATATAAATTCCAAAAAAAATGCAAATAAACAATGGACATGATACAGATGACAGCACATTCCAGCAGGTCTATAACTGTGATTCTGCAGCCTGAAGCAGTGAGAAGATCATTGAAACATTAACCTTGTTTGTTATTTGTTGTTGTTGTGCAGCGGCGAAGATGGCAGGCGTGTACAGCGACAGCGACCCGCCCAGGAAGACGATGCGACGTGGCGTTCTGATGACACTGCTGCAGCAGTCGGCCATGACGCTGCCGCTGTGGATCGGCAAGCCGGGAGAGAGGTAGCTGCTCCTCATTATTATTATTATTATTATTATTATTATTATTAATAAACCAGGCGTCACTAACATGACAACACACAGGGAGAATCTACTACTGCTCTTATTAAGGCTGGGTTTAAAAGATTTATATTAAATTTAATTTTCTGATATCAGTTCATAAATTCCAAGATCGTTCTTTGAGCATTAATATCATTCAGTGTCATGCTTTCATGTTCATGTATAATATAAATATAATAAATATATACATTTGACATAACATGTCAAATATAGACATGTCTATATGTGTATATATATATATAGACACATGTAAAGAGGAGACTTGTGAAAACACAGAGAGCCTATTTTCATTCACATAGCATGACGTCAGAGGTCACATGAGCAATTTGAAAATTGCCAAAATAGCCTTACTTTGCAGCGTATTTTCCACAACTTCCTGACATGGTATCCTGCTTGGGCTCTATAATTTCCTTAGATCTTATAGTTTTATATGATATCATTATATTTAGTATACTCAGCCTCCGGGAAAAAAATCATTTCCCGTGGGACTTCTGAATAGTAACAGGTTAAAACCAAAACATTTCTGAATCATGCCAAGCAACGTTTTCTGCATTGTATTCTGTGTAAAAAAAAAGTTTTAATAACGGCAAATATCAGACAGTCTAAACAGAGCAAGCCGATATCAGACAAAGAATTACAAAAAACTAACATAGTCATAAAATGACCAACAAAAGACATTAAAATGACCAAAAAAAAGACAAAGAATTACGAAAAACAAAAAATACTAACAGGCATAAAAGAGCAAAAAAATATATTAAAACATAAAAATGATCAACAAAGGCGTAAAAAAGACCAGAAACCAGACATAAAATAACCAGCAAAAGACACAAAATTACTCCAAAAAAAATAAATACACAAAATTACAAAAAATGACCAAAGATAGTTAAAAAAGAGAAACAAGACATAAAATTACCAACAAAAGACAAAAAAGTAACATGGTCAAAAAATAGCAACAAGATACATTAAAAATGACCAGAAACAAGACATAAAATGAAAATAATATATAAAAAGACACAAAAAATAGTCACAAAATGGCAACAAAACATATTAACATGACAAAAAATAAAAAAAACTAACACAAAATGACCAAAAATAGTCAGAAAAGAGAAACAAGACATAAAATGAACCTCTCTGTGGCTCCGCCCCTCAGCCCGCCCCCTCTCTGCGGGGCGACGCCCGCCAGCAGCGACTACGTGGCCAAACAGGGAGACAAGGTGGCGGCCAGAGTGAAGGCTGTAGACGGAGACGAGCAGTGGATCCTCGCTGAGGTGGTCAGCTACAACCACTCCACCAACAAGTAAACAACCACACACAACCACTCCACCAACAAGTAAACAACCACACACAACCACTCCACCAACAAGTAAACAACCACACACAACCACTCCACCAACAAGTAAACAACCACACACAACCACTCCACCAACAAGTAAACAACTACACACAACCACTCTACCAACAAGTAAACAACCACACACAACCACTCCACCAACAAGTAAACAACCACATACAACCACTCTACCAACAAGTAAACAACCACTCCACCAACAAGTAAACAACTACACACAACCACTCTACCAACAAGTAAACAACCACACACAACCACTCCACCAACAAGTAAACAACCACACACAACCACTCCACCAACAAGTAAACAACCACACACAACCACTCCACCAACAAGTAAACAACCACACACAACCACTCCACCAACAAGTAAACAATCACACACAAAAACTCCACCAACAACTAAACAACCACACACAACCACTCCACCAACAAGTAAACAACCACACACAACCACTCCACCAACAAGTAAACAACTACACACAACCACTCTACCAACAAGTAAACAACCACACACAACCACTCCACCAACAAGTAAACAACCACATACAACCACTCTACCAACAAGTAAACAACCACACACAACCACTCCACCAACAAGTAAAGAACTACACACAACCACTCTACCAACAAGTAAAAAACCACACACAACCACTCCACCAACAAGTAAACAACCACACACAACCACTCTACCAACAAGTAAACAACCACTCTACCAACAAGTAAACAACCACACACAACCACTCCACCAACAAGTAAACAACCACACACAACCACTCCACCAACAAGTAAACAACCACAACAAGTAAACAACCACACACAACCACTCCACCAACAAGTAAACAACCACACACAACCACTCCACCAACAAGTAAACAACTACACACAACCACTCTACCAACAAGTAAACAACCACACACACAACCCCTCTACCAACAAGTAAATAACCACTCCACCAACAAGTAAACAACTACACACAACCACTCTACCAACAAGTAAACAACCACACACAACCACTCCACCAACAAGTAAACAACCACATACAACCACTCTACCAACAAGTAAACAACCACACACAACCACTCCACCAACAAGTAAACAACTACACACAACCACTCTACCAACAAGTAAACAACCACACACAACCACTCCACCAACAAGTAAACAACCACACACAACCACTCTACCAACAAGTAAACAACCACTCTACCAACAAGTAAACAACCACTCTACCAACAAGTAAACAACCACACACAACCACTCCACCAACAAGTAAACAACCACACACAACCACTCCACCAACAAGTAAACAACCACACACAACCACTCCACCAACAAGTAAACAATCACACACAAAAACTCCACCAACAATTAAACAACCACACACAACCACTCCACCAACAAGTAAACAACCACAACAAGTAAACAACCACACACAACCACTCCACCAACAAGTAAACAACCACACACAACCACTCCACCAACAAGTAAACAACCACACACAACCACTCTACCAACAAGTAAACAACCACACACACAACCACTCTACCAACAAGTAAACAACCACACTCACACATACACACACTGTTTCCTTCACATAAAGTGTTGATAAACTGTCAGATGTGATGACCAGAATCGTGTCGTGTGTCTGCAGGTATGAGGTGGACGACATCGATGAAGAAGGCAAAGAGTGAGTTCTTCACTTTATTTATTGTTTATCTAAATAGTGTTATCTGTTTCTGTTTTGCCTTCAGCCTGCAGTGTGTCAAACCTCCAGCAGGGGGCGCCAGTGTCCCGCCCTCTATTCTATCACAGTGTCATACATTGTTATTTTTTATTGATGATTTAAAGAATGTTAATGCCTTTTGGTACAGGGCAGTGATTTACACTTTAGTCATTTTGTGTCTTTTTTTTAAGTCATTTTACATATTTTTTTTAGTCATTTTATTTTTTTCTTTTGTCATTTTGTGTCTTTTTCGGTCATTTTGTGTCTTTTTTTTGGTCACTTTGTGTCATTTTTTAGTCATTTTGTGTCTTTTGGTCATTTCACTTTTTTTTTTGTCATTTTGTGTCTTTTTTTGGTCATTTTACATCTTTTTTTGTCATTTTTTGTCCTTTTTTGTAATTTCACATGTTTTTTGGTCATTTTAAGTCTTTTAGTAATTTTTTGGGGTTAATTTTGTGGTAATTTAGTGTTTGAGCGTTGAGATGTTTTTTATTCCATGTTTCTCTGTGTCATATTAATAACTAGTGATTGTGCCTGTGTGTTTCAGGAGACACACTCTGAGCAGGCGGCGGATCATCCCCCTGCCTCAGTGGAAGGCCAACCCAGAGACGGACCCCGAGGCTCTGTTCAGTAAGGACCAGCTGGTTCTGGCTCTCTACCCCCAGACCACCTGCTTCTACCGGGCGCTGATCCACACGCCGCCACACCGGGTGAGACTCACTGCCGCACTGAAGGCCAAAGCTTTGGTCTCTTAGCCCTCAGAACCCCTTTGGAAAGGGTGTTTTCTTTAAAAATCTAACGTTTATCATAGAAATAAACAGTAAAAGCAGGCGTTATCATCTGAGTTTGAACTCTCCGACAATCCTTGAATGCATCATTAGTTCTGTCAAAAAAAGTGACTAAAATATAACAGTTGTTGCTCCAAAAAGAACCTTCAGTCAAGTTTCTATAAATCCTGTAACCCTAATCTGAATCTGTTAAAAAAAACTGCAATATATAAATATGTTGTACATACAGGCAGTATCTTTTTTTTTTGTGTGTGTCTTTTTTTTTGTTATTTTACGTCTTCTTTTGGTCACTTTTTGTCTTTTTTTAAAAAAAAACTTGTTTTGCTAATTTTGTGTCCATTTTAGTAATTTTATGTATTTTTTTGCAATTTTACTTCTTTTTTTTTGTCATTTTAAGTCTTGTTTAGTCATTGTGTATCTTTTTTTTGTCAGTTTGTATCTTTTTTCAGTTATTTTGTTTTTTTAGTCATTTTACGTTTTTTAATGTTATGTCTTCTTTTGGTTCATTTTGTGCGCTTTGTGGTAATTTTTTTTTTTTTTTTTTACAACATTTAATTACAGTATTAAAAAGTAATTTATCAGAGAAATTCAGCTACAGTCAGTTGGAATCTCGTCCATCATCAACTGTCACATCTGAAATCTAATCCTCTGAGTTCTCTGCTTGTGTGTGTGTTTGTTGCTACTGATCATTAACACTCTGCGTGTGTTTGCTGCAGCCTCAGGACGACTACTCGGTTCTGTTCGAGGACACATCGTACGCTGACGGTTACTCGCCGCCGCTCAACGTGGCTCAGCGCTACGTGGTCGCCTGCAAAGAGAACAAGAAGAAGTGACGGAGGTCTGGAGGACCGCATGGAGCCTGTTTGGGAGTGCTACATTTCTCATTTTTGTAAGAAAGAAAGAAAACTGCCACTCGGCTCTCAAGTTCTGGTTCACTGGAGGATCGTGGAGACACAGAAACACCCAACAGACTTTTTATTTCTTAACGTCTTCATTCATTGGTAAAGGATCACCTAGTTGAAACATGAGCTGCGTCCCCAATCAACACTGCATCCTGATACTGATTCTGAGCTGGTAAAATAAAGAATTAAAACTCTTCTATTGAGAAGCTGCTCACAACAAAAACTAAACATGTTTCTGTCTCAAACAGTCGAGACATTACAGTTAAAAATATTGGTTTTTTTTTTCATGTTCTGTACAATTTTTGGCCTCTTTGTCTCCCATAATTTTCAGACGAGTGGAAAGAAAACATCCAAAATCCACATTGAGATATTTATTTTTCTACATTTTGTCTGTTTGCTCCTTTAGATTTATGCTAAATTTACCAGAAATTCCCGTGAGATAAAACCTCATTTTTCATATTCAAGCAACATTTCAGAAAACTTGTAATACAGAAAACTAATTGTCTTGATTTGAGTAATAAATGAGAAGTTTAATGATCATATCTGTTATTTTAATATCACATTTTCATTCTTTGCCCACCACTTGTGATGTTTAACTTCTCGCTGTAAAGATCAGAGTGTGTGTAGTTTGTTTGTAGTGATGAATTGGGATGCAGGAGCGACATCTAGTGGCCAGTTCAGGAAGTTTCAGAGCCGATCTGAGAGGAAAACTGTATATTTTTACATGTCAACTGTTGATGATTAATGTGAGAAAAACTTAAAGACAAAATGGTTTCAGGCTTCACAGCTCCGTCTCTTTTTCTTCAGACACACAACACATTCAGAGGTCCAGATTCAGCACTAAGATCACATAAACAATTATAAAATCCCCATAAAAAAAAGTCTCCAATAAATATGGATTCATGAAATAAAATAATAATAATAAAAGAACCCTTAAAATACATACAAAGTAGAATCAATGTAGAATCATACAATAAAATACTTTGAAATAAATACGTTATTATGAAAGAAAATTCCCCTGAGATATAAAATAAAATGTGTGTGAATAATAAAATTGAACTCCCCTGAAAAATCTAAATACTCTAAATTAAATGGATGTGGTATGCAATAAAGGGTAAAATAAAAGTCCCCAATAAATCCAGTAAACATGGATTGATGTAATAAGATTATTAAAAAATAAAAGAACCCTTGAAATACATAAATATAGAATTGTAAAATATATCTTGAAATAAATCAGTTATTACAGAACATTCCCCTGAAATATAAACAGGCCTTAAAAACTGTTTGGAATAATAAAATTAAACTCCCCTGAAAAAATACTCTAAATTAAGTAAATGTGGTATGAAATAAATAACATAAATACAGTAGATTTATGAAATAAAGACCCTGAATAAATAAATATATCATTGTAAAATAAAATTCCCCAATAAATCCAATAAATATGGACCAGTGTAATAAAATTATTTAAAAAAAACCTTAAAATACATACAAAGTAGAATAATAAAATAAAATACCTTGAAATAAAAATAAGTCAGTTATTATGAAATAAAAGTCCCTTGAAATGAATAACAGTCCTAAAAAATGTTTTATATGGAATATTTTAATTAAACTCCCTTAAAATAACAAAATAATCTAAATTAAATAAATGTGGTATGAAATAAATAAATATATAATTATGAAATAAAATTGTGAAATTATGGTGTAAACCTCGCCCAAAGAAAAGTGGAATTATTAAATAAAAAGTCCTCCCTCAAAAAATAAATAAATATGAAATTATTTCAATAAATGTCATTAAAAAAATAAATTGCGAGATTATAATGTAAAGCACCTATAAAATACATTTTAAAACAAGCAGTACTGAACGGGCCCTCACAGTACATGTGTGTCGGGGCATGCTGCCGTCGGGGTGTGTGCGTTACAGGGGCCAGTCTATACCACCCCTATGAATTTCATTGCCTTAAGTGTTATAGTGTGGCCACGGTACCAAATATGAAATTAGACTGCCACCTAGGGGCCGATCAATAAAACCTTAAAGGGTTATCCTCAGGAGGGCATTGACAATAATTGTACCAAGTTTTGTATAATAATGCAGAAACTATCCCTTTAATCCTCATACAGTGTCTGAAGTAGTACACTTAGCTTTAGTTACTTTTCAGGTCAAGATTGAAAATGAAAAACATGATACATTTAAAATGATTACCCATTTTTAGAAATTAAACCACTTAAAGTTTATTAGGTAGTAAAAATGAGCAGAGTGGAGTCATTTCACATTGTGGTATTAGTACTTTTACTGAAGTAAAGGATCTGAACACTTCTTTGGCTTTCCCCACTTCTGAAAAGTAGCGGGAAAGCCGCGCATGCGCAGAAGCGCAGAAAAAAATAATAAAATTAATTAAAAATTAAAAATTAAAAAACAAAAAAATAAAAGAAAATAAAGAAGAATAAATAAATGTTAAAAAAAAAAAAAAAAGTACTAATACCACACTGTGAAATGACTCCACTCCGCTCATTTTAACTACCTAATAAACTTTGAAGTGGTTTAATGTATAAAAATGGGTAATCATTTTAAATGTATCATGTTTTTCATTTTAAATCTTGACCTATAAAGTAACTAAAGCTGTCAGCTCAATGTAGAGGAATAAAAAGTACAATGTATGTCTCAAAATGTAGAATTTATTTCAGTCCTGTATTTATTTTTATTTTGTTGTATTTATTTTATTATTTTTCTATTCTTTGTGTTATTTTGTTTTGTTTTGTTTTGTTTTGTTTTGTTTTATTTTGATTTGTTTTATTTGGTTTTGTTGTGTTTTGTTTTGTTGTATTGTATTTTGCTTTGTTGTGTTTTGTTTTGTTGTATTTATTTTAGAATTTATTTCAGTTATGTATTCATTTTTATTTTGTTGTATTTATTGTATTATTTTCTATTCTTTGTTTTATTTGATTTTGTTGTATTTTGTTTTTTTCATTTTGTTTTATTTTGATGTGTTGTATTTTGTTTTGTTTGGTTTGTTGTATTTATTTTAGAATTAATTTCAGTCATGTATTTATTTTTATTTTGTTGTATTTATTTTATTATTTTTCTATTCTTTGTTTTGTTTTATCTTGTTGTGTTGTATTTTGTCTTGTCTTGTCTTGTCTTGTCTTGTTTTGTTTTAAACGTGAGAGTCGCTCCTTCGTTCCCGTAGTGTATAATTCTCTTAGTACCTGAACGCACCACTCGCCTGTGTACCACAGCCCGTAAAGGCAGCAGCGCGGCAGAGCATCATGGCTGACTCGGTGAGTGACTGAAACATCTGCGGCTCCTTATCGGATAAAAACTCACCTTCTCTGTCAACTTAGTAGAAAACAACCATAATCATGTATCTGTAACTAAAACCTCCACCGGTTAGAGGTGACCCGTGGAGGCGGGGAGCCTTAGAAACAGATTAAAGAGCCTTTAAAGTGAAACTTTAGCTTCGGTTAGCTAACGACAGTTTGACTTCAAATCAAAGTTCTTCAAAATAAAAGCCTTAATAACCGCAGGAGGGTTATTAAAGTGTTTACTCCTGTTTTCAGCTTCTAATAAAACCAGACACTAAATATAAAGAGAGAAATGTTAGTAAACTAGCAGCTTAGCAACGTAAACAGATGTGAACAATATGATTTGTAAGTCTGTGGTTTAAGAAGCGCCAAAAAAAAAACACACCCGATTTAAGAGAAGAAGAAGAAGAAGATTACTTTATTAATCCCACAATGGGGAAATTCAACCTCTGCATTTAACCCATCCTTTTTTACACACAACTGAACACACCATGGAAGGAGCAGTGGGCAGCACATTACTGCCCGAGAATTCACTGAAAGTACCGTTAAATGTAGCTGTTAGTGACACTTATCTTCCTATATATAATACAGAAATCGTGCATTAATAATAAAACTCTACATTCATAATGGTAATCATGTCAGTTATTTTATTTTATTTTTTTGTCGTTTTCTGTCTTTTTTTCTCATTTTTCATCTTCTATTGTTCATTTTACGTCTTTTTTAGTCACTTTGTCTTTTTTTAAACTATTTTTTCAGTAGTATTGTATCTTTTTTTGGTCATGTTACTGCTTTTTTTTAAAAGTAATTTTGTGTCTATTTTGGTCATTTTATATAAATTAAATTTTATGTCTTAAAATAAAAGTCCCCTGAAATAACATTATTAAATAAATGTAAGAAATAAAAGACCCCTAAATTAAATTCATTACAATTATGAAACAAAGACCCTGAATAAAATAATAAACAAATTCCACACTCAAACAAAAAGTAAAAGTATTCTCAGGAAAATGTACTTTTCTTTTTTTCTTTCTTTTTTCTGTCTTTTTTTCCAACTGTTGGAAATTGTCTTTTATTTTATGATCATTTGTTTTTGTTCTGGGTTTTTTTTTTATTGCTTTAAAGAAAAACAATTCCATCATGTTTATTGATTTGTGTACATTGATTACTAATTGTTAATTTAAAAAAAAAATTCTCCTTATTATCGGCCTGTAAGTCATCTGTGCAGCACCTGTATGAATGGTGATAAAAAAAATCAATTTTGATGAATTGAGTTTAATTTTTTTAACTTTTTTTTTTTTTCATATTTAATGACTAGAAAAAAGGGGAATTTAATCATGAGACATCAATAAAGTTAAGTTATTGTTTTTGTGAGTGTTAAATGAAGCTGGTGATAAGAGGACCTGTGACGTATCCTGCAGGTGTCAGACAGCGAGCGACAGGTGAAGCCTCCTCCCAAACGCAGACGCATCCTCGACCCGTCGGCGATCGTCTCCGTGCCCGTTTACTCCAACAAGGTGAGCTGACTCCAGATCAGCATGGGAGCTCTCTGTTTCTCTGTGAGGATTCATTTCCTAAAAAGACAAAGTGACCTGGTGAATCGCTGAATGTTTCTGTCTTCAGGTCAGCAGCAGCCTGCAAATGAAGCCGACGGCAGCTCTGTTCACCGAGAGGGAAAACTCCGGTAAGATAACTGTGAGAGGGAAACTGAGCAGCAGCAAGTGTGTTTTCTGCTCTCTTGATGGTTTGTGTGTCTGAACAGACGACGGTGCAGACGACAGTTTGTGGTCCCAGTTTTCATCCCGAGGACCAGCGGCAGCTGTCGTCGCCCTCAGTGACTCCGAGAACGACGAAGCAGAAGAAACAGAGAATAAATCAGAACCGTAAGTCACGACGATGCGTCCACGATGTGATTTAGGACAAATTAGAAGAAAAGATTATTTTTGTTTCTCAATTAAAGAGTAATTTAACCCTCTGAACCCCAACGAGATGTTTCAGGACGTTTGTTTTAGCTCTTTCTACATTCTCCTCTCTGTGTCCTCGTGTTTCACTGCGACATATAACATCTATATAATCTATAAGTCCTGCAGCTCTGTGGAAGCACAATCAGAACAACTCAAACATGTCTTTGTGCAGAATAACACAGTTAGAATGACAGAAATCATAAAAAAAGTAGATTTTTTTCTGATAATTAAAAATAGGAATTTATATATAAACACTACTTCAAGTGTCACAAATGTTGTAAAAAAACAACAAAAAAACCCACTAAATTACCACAAAAAAAACACACAAAATGCCAAAAGAATCGCAAAAAAGATACATTATTACCAAAAAAAAGACACATGATAACAAAAAAGGAACAGAAAAACACCACAAAATGACCATAACCATTTTTCTCCACATATTGAAGTATTGTCATGTTTCCAGCCTCTCCTGTCCCCTCCTCTCAGCTCTGTGTAAACAGATTTTCAGTGAATATTCATCACGTGACCGTTGGTCTCAGCAGAATCAATCATGTCTTCACAGTGTCTCTGAGGAGCAGAATGAAATGTTTTTAACAGGATCTGGTTAGTGCAAACGCTTTATTTTAAATGACACATGGAGAATAAAGAGATTCAAATGTCAACATTAAACACAAGTTTTGGTCACCTTTTATCTCAGATGATCCATTCAAGGACTGTGGGAAAGTTCAAACTCTACTGATAATGTCTGTGACAACACATTTTTTTCTTTATTTTAGTGGTTTTGGATTTATATTTGAACTGGTAGAGATGGCTGTCATTTGGTGATGCTGATATGGGTTTCAGTGGATTTTATTCATCGGACGTCTGGATCTGAAGTTATCAGACAAACGAGCTGAGCGTTCGTCAGCAGCAGCTCCAGGGCATACTGTGTTCACATCAGAAAAACATGAAACTGTTTTTCTAGTTTAATCAGCAGGTCAGGTTGTTTTGGAGAATCTGAAAGAATCCTGACCAAAGACGCCACAACTCCCTCAATCTCCCGCTGCGTCACCAAACTCTGTCTTTTGTTCTTGTTTTCATTGAGAGACAAATAATGTGTGTTTGACATCAACATGTTTTCTCATCTTTTTTTTTTCAGAGCAGCCATCCGCTGCCCGTCTCCTCCTCCTCCAGAGAGTCCGGTCCAGAAGCAGTCCAGACAGGTCCAGCGGAAGATCAGGTGAGTCTGGATCCTCTGAACGATATCATACTGCAACCGATTAGTTATCAGCAAATAACAGCACATTTATGGGGTATTTAATCCGATAAACCTTAAAGCTGCTGTTGCAATCTGCCATAAAACACGAAGAAGAAGGAGAAGACTCGGCCACCTGCCAACTGGATTATCTATAACGTTAACGATCCATTAATCGATTATTCGCTGCATGCATACATGGGCAAAATAAAAGATATATACAGTACAATGCAAAAACCTGTTTTGATAATGGACGCTTTTATTTTGAAAGGACAAAAAGAGACGTAATCCTGTCGATGGTAAAACTAACTCAGTGAGATTAAACTGTAAAGATAAGAGGCATGTGGTTAGTTTTCACAGTAATCTTCATCTTTAAATGTGTTTTGTCTAAAAATAAGTTTTGGATAAAATTAAACTCAGTAATTCATGCTAGCAAGGTTTGATACAGTAAGATAGTTTTGCTCAGATTAATACTCTTGTATTTCTGTGTGTTTTATAATTGTTATTGCAACTTTCAGTCTGTAAACTGTAGCTTTATCCAACTTAATTCTCAGCTCATTGGCTTGTTGACGTACGGCCACAG
Source organism: Centropristis striata (assembly GCF_030273125.1). NCBI lineage: Eukaryota > Metazoa > Chordata > Actinopteri > Perciformes > Serranidae > Centropristis > Centropristis striata. The sequence continues at coordinate 21,939,936 of NC_081529.1, read as the reverse complement.
AACTGAACGATCGGCATGTTTCAGTTCAGTGATACTGATACACAGTCAGAGATAAAATTAACATTAAAAATTACACAGATCGATTAAAAATTACAAGTGATCGACCCAATTCTTAATTACCATTAATGGATCATCGATTAATTCTTCCCATCCCTAGTCGGGGGGAAGATTTGCAGATTATGGGGCGAGGATTCCATGGGGAGGGAAACTTCTGTGAGTTTTATCACATCCTGAAAAATCACAGTCACAGCAAAGATGTTTTTAATAAATACAAAGTGGCACCAAAAGAAAAGATGCAATCAGTTTGCTGGAGACGGCCTAAAGGCTGAAGCCATCAAAGTCAGAATCACAGGATTTGTGGTGCTTGAGGACCAGATGTTTTCTGTGGTACAAGAACATCTGGAGCCCGAAGCATAGTTGTGAAGTTTGATGATAAATGCATGAGCTTGTGAAAAGTCAGAACTTTTGTTTGTTCTGTTGACACCATTTTCGATACCACAAGGATAAAAACAAAGACCCCAAAATTTTTTTTTTTTGTAACTTATTTTTTATTCATTTTTTCCTTTCAACAATTACAGTGTCAGGGCACATCATACATACATGGTCATACAGTCATTCTTATATCAATGTCCTTATTGTTCAGTGACAATGGTGGTGTCCTCTTCTCATCTTCTGTAATCAGTCCATTTTTCACATTTATCCTCAAATTGTGACTCTTGTAGTCTCAATTTATGAGTGATTTTCTCCATTACAAGAATCTCTTCTACAGTGCACATCCATTGCTCCTCGGTCGGAGGATCTACCTTGTACCACATTCTGGTAATTGATTTTTTACTGGCTGACAGCAGTACTTTAACAAGATACTCGTCCTCTTTTTGTATTATATCATGTGTTAAATTCCCCAAATAGAGTATCTTACATGTTTTTGGTATCTCATATCCTATTATTTTTTGTAACCCCCTCCATATTTTATCCCAATATCCTTCTAACTTTTGGCAGGACCAGAATATGTGTGCGTGGTCCGCATCTATGTGGCCGCATGCTCTCCAACATGGCTGCTGAATAGATACCATCCCTTTCCTAATCTTTGGAGTTATAAAAATTCGGGCCACATTCTTCCAGTTGAATTCTCTCCAGATCCTCGAGCTAGTGGACGTGCACTGCAGTTTACAAATATTGAACCACTCTTCCTCTGTTATTTGTTCTTTTAATTCCTTTTCCCATTTTTCTTTGATATAAAGGGAGGAAGACTTTCTACATGACATCAAGACCCCAAAATTTAACAGAAATATTTTTATTAACAAGAAAAATGCAACATGTAAAAATGAACAGAATCACAGGTTAAATATTTATAATAAAAAACAGTTGTGCAAAAAGAAACTGCAACTATGATAACAAGCTTCAGATACTCAATACTTTTGAAAACGAGTATCGTATCCGGATACAACGTTTTAGTATCAATACTTTTTTGAGTATCAATACTTTTGACAACCCTAATTGTGGCCCTGTTAAGGTGGAGACGATCTGGACAGAAAACTCAAAAGTGTAGTTGCGTTCTCACTTTTTATGCCACGTTTAGTCGAGCATCTTCAGAAATCTGCGTGCAAACAGTGATGCAAAAGTCTGTGAAATTGGATGTAGTAAGCAACCAGGTGGCTCGGTGCTACTGAAGCACCGACACACAACACCACCAAGAGCTTCTCTTCTCTTCTCTCCTACTTCTGCTCCTGGTTCTCTTTTGGTCTTGTCCAAAGCCTGTTTTGCCTCTGCCGAATTGGTGCATCAAAAAATTGCCCTAGGTAATCAATGTGCCCTCTCTGTTCTGTTCTATTATCTGTGATAATTCTACTTACATACTAAAATGACTCCTGATAGTTCTCAGAGCTGCAGGGCAACTTGAATGTCTGACTGATGGAAACAGTCCGACATGTTTGTTGTTGTTTGCCTGAACGTCACATGGATGTTACGTAAATGTGACGAGAGCCAGCGTTTTTAAGATTTCCACTGGAGAGGATGGTTTAATTTTTTGCCGTTTTTAAGCCCCAAAAACGCTGTCGCTGTCTAAACGAAAGACACATCTGATAAAATATTTGATGTTTTCACCTGAGAGCATTGTCGTGGAAACGGGCCGTACATCACAACATCTCAGCCTTTCTTACCCTGAAGAGTCCACACACATCCAGTCAGGAACTCCTTTATAAAATACAAACGTGCAACGAATCAGTTTCTTATCTGTTATTGACCACGAGTCAGCCTGAAACGATCCATCTCTGAGGGCGCTTAAAAACTGTTTTAAACAAACTCTGCTGGTTAAATCCTTGTTCCGGTTCGTTTGGTCCCTTGTGAGTGTTTCAGTCGTACTCTGGTTTGGTCCCAGACCTCCAGTGAGAGGCTCTCTAGTGCAGTTCCATTCACTGTGAACATCCTCCGACCAGAATCTGACCCAAATAAAGGAAATGAACCAAAACGCTAATTTGTCATTACAGAATTATCCACATATTGCTCAAAATAACTGAATATTTCCTTGGTGCTAGCAGCAGATGGTGGTAGGAGCATCAAGGCTCTCCTTCTGATTCTACAGCTGTCTGATCGCAGCACATCATCTGTGAAATAATGGATCAACACATTGTTGACGCCCCGGAGCCTCAGAGAATCAAACTGTTTGGTTTGCGATCGGTTCCATGTTGCTTTGTTTACTTTTTTCACCGCCAACTCTCCAACCAATGAGAAATAGTGTGAGTAGATTTCAGCCCTCCACCTCTGTACCGCCCCTCTGCTAATCTTTTTGAAGCAACTAGACTAAATACAAAACCACCAAATAGACAAACAACAGACTGGGGCTGTGAAGGCGTCCTGGTATAACTAATGAAGCTCAATTCATGGAAGTCTGAGTTCTCTGTGTTTGTCGTCCTCAGTGAGATTGACAGAAAGCTGCGGGCCGTGAACTCGCTGCTGTCTCCAGAGCCTCAGGACAGGCGGTCCAGACGCCGGCGAGGCCGCCAGTCTCCAGAAGAGCGAGACAACCAGGACGACGTCATCATCCTGACCCCTAACTCTGGACTGCAGGACTCTCCGTACAGCTCGCCGCTCCGGGAGATCCCCCTCAAGATTCGCTGCCGAACTGACGTCCACAAGATCCCGGTTCTGTCCGTATGTACGCCGCGCCGCCGCCACGTTGAGAAGTTGCACACGATGACGTCACATTGATTGGGTTTGTTTGTTTTCTAGGCGACGCCGTTAAGCGAAGTGGTGGCCCAGCTGTCCGTCATCCTCGCCGTGCCTCCGCCTCGCCTCCTGCTGCTGAGGGAGGAGGTGGAGCTTCCAACGGACTCCACCGTCGGCGAGCTCGGCCTCGGCATCGCTGACATCATCGGTGGGTCACACGACTTACAGAAAAATTATCCTCACGGGTAGAAAACTAATGTTGAAGTCATCAGTAGGTTCATTTGAGCTCCAAGGTTCACTTTGCTTCCAGGTTTGACAGGATGTTTTCTTTATAAATCTGCAAAAATCCATAAACACATTAAAAATTATCGTCAGAGTTTGAACTTTCCGACGGTACTTGAACAGATCATCAGTTACAACGTTTCCGTTATAAAACGTGACCAAAACAAAGGTAAAATATTACTGTTGTTGCTCCAGAAAGAACCCTTAGTCAAGTTTCTATGAACCCTGTAACCCTCCTCTGAATCTTTTCTTTTAGGAAGTAATATGTTTTAAAAAGCAGAATCAGGATAAAATCCAAATGATAGTCCCTACTGGTTACATACAAAGTTAAAAACCAGCAAGACAAAAAAATGTGAGAGGCTGTTTACACAGAGTAGAGAGGAGAGGACAGGAGAGGCTGTTTACACAGAGTAGAGAGGAGAGGACAGGAGAGGCTGGAAACATGACACTACTTTAATACGTACAATATGTGGATAAAACTGGTTTTACAACATTCAGGACACTTGTGGACACTTGGAAAAGTGTTTCTATAGAAATTACATTTTATTACAATTTACAGAACATCATTTATCAGAGAAATTCAACATTTATTCACACACAGATGCAGTATTTTCATTTCTCCACCAGAGGGCAGCAGATCATTCCTTTGTTTCTGTGTATAAACTTAAACATGTTTCTTTCAGCACAGTCTCACCTCTATGACCTGATCATTATTGATCACTTTGACTCGCTGGATCAACGTTTTAAACACAAAAGAAACAAAATTATGTCTTTTTTTACTCTTAGTGAAGAATCATAAACGTTGGTTCCAAATCTAACATCTCAGAGGTGAAATGAGGAGAACATCAAGTTAAAAACACGCTGCTGAAGGTTTGACAGCATCATGTGACCTGATGGGAGCCTCCAGAGGGTTAAAACTCTTTGTTTGTTGTGTTTGTTGTGCAGAGTGTGTGGTGATGGCAGTGGAGGATAAAAGAGAAGCGGACAGCATCACCGTCAGGCTGCAGAGCAAAGACAGAGCGTCTTCACAGGAGTTCTCCCTGCACAGAGTTCGTAGCTCTTCTTCCTTTTCTTTTCTTTTCTTTCTTTTTATTAGGAAAGTCATACAAAGTCCACGAGTTGAAAATACAATTCAGTACATAGAATTTTAATCAGGCAATATATATAATAATATACAGTAAATACATTTTGATAAAATCACCAATCCAACAGATGTACTAAGCCATACGGAGCTTTTCTTTCATCAGTTGCTTTCCCTTTTTATTTTTATTTTACTTTAATGTTAATCAAACGACGAACAGCTGAACAAAAGATGTCACACTGACTGTGATATGAGTAGATCTTCTTAAAAAACAACAATGGTCTCTTCAGCAGTTTACTTAGTTTCATGCTAACGAAAGCAAATCTGGTCTCCTTGGTTTAATGTTCTGGACCCATTTTGACCACAATACGGTGGCCCTGAGAGCTCACAGCGCTGCAACTTAATAAAACACATGCAAATACACAAAACACAAGCAAACTGAGAAAACATATTCATCAATTTCACAACAAAAGCGCAGCATTTAGAAAACACGCTGCAAAGACCACACAACTCAACACAATAAGAAAAACCGCTGCAAATAGATACACAACACAACAGAAGTGTTTCCAGAGGACACTTAAAAGTGAAGCACATGTCTGGACACGCTTGTGATGTTATCACATTATTTATATATAGTTTTTAAATCAGAGTCATGTAAAACCATGTATGTTATATTATTATATGTAGGTCTTTCCAATATTCATTTGAAAAAAGTTTTAGCAGCAATTTTTATCTGTCTGTCTGTCTGCCTGTCTGTCTGTCTGTCTGTCTGTCTCTCACCTGTCTCTCTCACCTCTCTGTCTGTCTTTCTGTCTTACACCTCTCTGTCTCTCACCTGTCTGTCTGTCTCTCACCGCTCTGTCTGTCTCTCACCTGTCTGTCTGTCTGTCTGTCTCTCACCTGTCTGTCTGTCTGTCTGTGTGTCAGGATGCTCCGCTGGGCTCCGTCTTCTCCCGTTTCCTGTCCAACATGTCCCCCGGTGCTCAGAAGACGGTGGTCTTCCACTTCGACGGCTGCAGAGTGTCCCACAGCGAGACGCCGGCGCAGCTGGAGCTGGAGGACGGAGACATCATCGAGGTCTGGCTCTAGAGCCGGGAGACGGAGACACGTGGACCGCTCTTCTGGTGGTCCAATCTCTTTATTTGTAAACTGTAAAAAATTAAACCAGGATGGGATTATATTTGTTTAGATGCTAATAAAAAAGTATTAAAAACTCTGAAGTCATATTCAATCTGGTTGGAGAAGAACTGTTCACACACTTGTCAAAATTAAAATACTGTATAATAATAATCGTGCTGGATTAAAAGTTTAGTGGCTTTATGTTGCGCACATATTTAGTCTACAAATGTTTTTCTGCCATTTTTATGTTTATTCACCTGTCAGCAACATAAAAATAACAGCTACGATTTTAAACTACAGTCATGGAAAAAATTATGAGACCATTGTTTTCTTCAGTTTCTTGTTCATTTTAATGCCTGGTACAACTAAAGGTACATTTGTTTGTACAAATATAATAACAAAAATAGCTGATAAGAGTTTGATGTAAGCTGATATCTAGACATTTTCCATGGTTTTCTTGATAATTATTTTGGTTCATCATTATATATAGAGAGAGAGAGAGAGATTTTAATGAATATGAATTTGATCAGTAAATTGATTCAGGCCACAGGCATAAAAATGTAGAATAACATTATTTTTTAGACATTTTCAGACCCTCGGACCGGATTCAAACACATTAACATTTATTTTACCTTTAGTTCAATGGCGTAGCCACGGGTGTGCCAGCTGCCTCTGCGGGTGGCACCGGCAAACCCTGGTACATGGTATGGTTGAAAGAGCTGATAAATATAAATATTCAATTAAACACATAATTAAATAGGACATAAATCTATATGAATTCATTTATATATTTTCCTTTCCTTTATTCTTCCTTATATCTATTTTGTTTACTGTAAAATAGTCAACTTTTCATGTCAGAAAAACAGAAACCCTTTTTCAGCTTTGTGAGGGGGCATTTTGTGGGGTCTATTCTTCTTTTTATTGTTGTTGTTTTTTTTTCAACACAAACCACTGCACACACTAGAGCAGCTGGAGCCAAAAGCTGCTTCTCCTCCATTTAGTCAGTTTTTACTTAGAGCATGATGAGGGGAAAAAATGCATGTAGCATTATCGATTTATTTGAGAGCACGTCACAAGTGAATGTTTAGACCTGCTGTGAACTAACTGTTGACTATTACTGAAGAGAATGTGTGGATATGTGGTTGTTGTGTTAATAATGTTGTATTCCAGAGACACATTCTTTTGAATGTTTGTGGAGGTGTAATACTCTGTTGAAAATAGATTTGGCACACCCAGTATTGCTGGTGCACACCCAATGTCTTTTTTCTGGCTACGCCAGTGCTTTAGTTGAACTTTTATTTCATGGCAGTGTGGACGCACATTTCTGCTCTCAGGTGTTCTGATTGGCTGCAATTGGAAAGACACAAGTGTTTAGTAAATAAGGCTTTTATTATCTGACTGGTGCTTTTTTCTGTAACGATACAGTCAGTAAAAGTGACGGTTGTTATTTTGCTTGCTCTCTCTCCTCCCCCTGCTCCTATCAGATGTATTTTACTTTCACTTCCTGCTCTGCTCTGTTTTGACGCAGTTGTTTTTCCTTCGTGTTAAACTTTTGGTAAGTGACTCTTTTCTCTGTTAAACTCTCAGCTTATCTCAGGTCTGTTTGTTTGTGTTCCAGTGTTAATAATAATAATAAGGGAGGCTGATGCCAGTGATCCAGGCTGTTCTGAGGGTCAACATGTTGCGTGTTCTGGCCCATCAGCTCCTTGTTGACAGACACTAATGTGCAGACAGTGTTGCCATATTTAACCACTTTGTCTCTATGGCCCCGTTTACACTAGGACGCCTTTCGTTTAGACGGTGATGGCGTTTTTGGGGCTTAAAAACGCAAAAATCTGAAACCACCTTCCAAAGTGGAAAAGTTAAATACGCTCCGCCGTAGCGTGTCCGTCTACACTGCCAAGACGCAAAACTCTGCTCAGATCTGCTTACGTCACGTATGTGTTTACAAACATAAACAACGTGGGATTATTTCCATGCGTCGGACCTTCAAGCTGCTCTGGCAGCTCTAGTAAACTTACAGGAGTCTTTCCACCAAATGTACAGGATATGTACAGATAGTATTACTGAACAGAGAAGGATCTGGAATTACCTCCATCACATTTTGGATGCAGCAATTCGTCGGAGGCGAGCCAGACGGCTGTGAACGAGACCTGGGAGATCTAGTGATGGTGGATAACTTTGTGGAAGGAGTAGCGGATGAAAATGTGTGGCGTGAAAACTTCTGCATGCCCAAAGATGCTCTTATCGCTTTAAGTGATGCCGCCTGGCATGCATACAATCGAATTTCACACACTTTTGCGTCACCGTATGCACGCAGATTTCCTCCCGAAAATGCTCGTCTAAACGAGGAATAGAAAGTGAAACGCGACGCCACTTTTGCGTCTTCTGTTCAGACCGTCGTGTAAACGTAGCCTATATTTAGCGACTTTCAGACCCCTCTAGAGTCTCTGTCTAAAAAGCGACTAGCGGCTCTTTCTGTTGTTGTTGGAGACTATTGGAGGCTCGTTATACTCTTGATGTTTACCCCTCCGCGTACACTGCAAAATGAATCACGCATGCGCGAAGTCGCCGCTACTGATCCCGCCCTGACAGACAGTCAGAAGGTGCGTCACACTTCTCTAGTTCGTCTCTCCCTTATTTACAGTCTATGGTCTCTCCTCGATCCGAATTTATTCTGGTGCGCAATCTTTAACATAGACATAATTTTCCATGTCTATGATCTTTGCGACCGTCCCAAAGCTCTTAGAATTTCTTTTTTTTAATTCAAGAAACTTTATTTATTTAACCCCATGATGCCTGACCCAAGAACTCATGGACATAAAATGTTTATTTGACTCTGAACTTTTTAGTTGACCCTTTAACAAAATGTAAAAAATATTTTTTAAATTATTGCCATATATGTTTTTTGTTTCTATCATATTCAATACAACGGGCATTACATGAAAAATAAGATGATGAAAAAAAAAGGTAGCCATTTTCTTATTGGCCAACTGTGACAATGCCTTTTAGTTTTTCAAACAGCTACCTTTTTCAATCCGTTTTCTTTCTTTTATTTTTTATTACTGACAATCTTCTCATTCATGTCTTGTATTTCAATATGGACCTCTTCCATCATATTCCCACGGCGTAATTTCTGGTGTTGTTAAGGTTACCCAGGGTGCGAACAACCTCATTGTCAGTATGGACAGAAGAGATTGTAGGTTTTTTGGCAATTGGAGGCTTACTAGGATTCAGGGTTAATGGAGGGAACTCTTCTTCATAACCCTCTTGCAGGTTGCAGTCAATCTGGGTGTCGAGGTTGTTGTCGTTTATTGTTTGTTTATTTCCCTCCTTGCTAGATTAATTAGGTCGTAGCTTCACGTGACGCTTCAGAGGAAAGGACTTCTCATGTGTGAGAAGGTCACCTGAGTGACCTTGAGTGACCTGAAAGGCGCCTATAAATAACATGTATTATTATTATCATTATTGTTATGTCCAATCAACTGCAGCATCCAATCAATAATAAATACCCAGCAAGGGGGCGTGTCGACCGGTAAAAGACTTGCTCTCATGTGAACTCGCTCATAGCTCCCCAATATCCCTTCTCCATCCTCCGAGCACAAATAAGAGCTTTGGGACGGTCATAAAGATGGCGCACCAGAAGAACTTTCAATTGAGGACCGAGGAGAGATAGAATAAGAGAACTGAAAAGGATTCTGGGATGTACCTAGAGTGTCTCTTTTGGGTCACTTTTGCCGGTCCCAAGGCCAGATAAAGGAGGAGGGTTGGAATTTGTAGTTGTAGACATATTTAGGGGTTTTTTTTACTCACTTTTTGTCTCTCACATGATGTTATTCCTCCCTCCTAAGATTGATTTAACGGAATCGTTACTCGGTATTACCTTCGTAATTTGGCCGGTATCGTTAAAAGTACCGAGTTCGGTACCTAAGCCTAAACTGTAGGCTGTATGTTAGTTGATTTAGTTGTGAGCCAATTGAGCTAGTTGTAAGCTAGTAAGTTGTGGGCTAGTTGAGCTAGTTAAAATAGTTGTAGGCAAGTTGAGTTAGGTGTAAGCTATTTCAATAAGTTTTTGGAGAGTTGAGCTAGCTAAAAGCTAGTTGACGTAGTTGTGAACTCATTAAAAGCTAATTCAGCTAGTTAAGCTAGTTGTAAACAACTAACAACAGTTAGTTGTAGGCTAGTTGACCTAGTTAAAAACTAGTTCACATAGTTTTTCATCCAAACTTTATGTTTATCTATATTTATGGACGGGTAGATGTCTAATTCTTGCATCCCTGTCTTCCTGTCCTGTCCACCCCTATTGCCTGTTAAGCGTCTTAGAGTGTTTAGAAAAACGCTATATAAAAGAAATGTATTATTATTATTTTTTATTTTATTTTTTATTATTATGTCATTTTTGAGCTAATTGAGCTAGTGATGAGCTTGTACAGTTCAGGTGCTTCCCTAAATAATCACTTTGGTTATTCATGAGTTCAATAGTTGGGCTATTTGTTTGCTTGTTGTTTAGCTCAACTAGCAAACAACTATCTTACAGGTATAATCGTAACCAGCTGTAAACTACTTGTTGGTTAGTTGAATAAGCTGAGTACTCTGCGCACCATTAGTATAAGATAGTTGTAAATTTGTTGAGCTAGCTGAGTTAGAAGCTAGTTGTAGACTAGCTGGGCTACCTGTAAGCTAATTGAGCTAACTGTGAGTTGTTGAGTTAGTTGCTAGCTGAGCTGGTGGTAAACCAGAAAGCTGTGAGTCAGTTGTAAACCTCCTGTCAGTGAAGCAGGTGTAACCTAACTAATACTGCTAATTGTAAACTAGTTGTAAGTTAGTTAACTTGTGTGTTAGTTATAAAATTGCTGGGAGCTTTGTAGAGAATGTTGTTGTTGTTGTTGTTGTTGTTGTTGTTGTTGCTGTTGTTGTTGTTAAGAGTGAATCTCTCCCTGCAGGTGTGGACTCTGATATGGATCAGTGTGAGGACAGAGAGGAGGTACAGCAGCAGAGACCTGAACCTGAACCTGACCCTGACCCTGACCCTGGACCTGAGCCCAGCTGTGTGTCCATGAAGAGTGACCAATCTAAGGGTGGCTTCATTAACTTTCAAGTTGGACAACCTGAACCTGAACCCAGCTGTGTGTCCATGAAGAGTGACCAATCTAAGGGTGGCTTCATTAACTTTCAAGTTGGACAACCTGAACCTGAACCCAGCTGTGTGTCCATGAAGAGTGACCAATCTAAGGGTGGCTTCATTAACTTTCAAGTTGGACAACCTGAACCTGAACCCAGCTGTGTGTCCATGAAGAGTGACCAATCTAAGGGTGGCTTTATTAACTTTCAAGTTGGACAAACTGGAAGGTAAGATTTTTTAAAATGATAAAAGATTTTTTTTTTAATATCTGGCTTGCTCAGAACTTCATAGTGAAGGTGGTAAAAAAAATAGATTTTTGATCAAATACAGAATAATATTAAAGTTGATTTTAAAAGTTTTATGAATTCTCTGAACTATCAAAGTGATCGCTGCATGCCAGCGGTTGAACAGTCATTGTTTTACAAGTCACAATAAGTAGGGCTGCACTATCGTAAATATAACAAATTTACCCAAAATAAATTTTAAAAACTTGACTTTTAAAATTTTTATTTCAATATTCTATTAATTTATCTTCTCTTTAAAACAAACAAATAGGGGCATCCCGGTGGCACACCTGGTAGAGCGCATACCACAGAGGCATAGTCCTCGTGAGCGAAAAAAATATGACAAACAAACTATGCACTGCAGGGCATTATTCCTCAACAGAAAATCACCCAGTTGTAACTCGTAATCTTTGTTTTACATTCAAATATAAAGTCTCTCCAAAACAAAGTTAACGCAAGAGCTTGTTCCATTTCATTATTACTTTTAGCAATACAACAGCAAAATAACAATGTATGAAACAATGTAAAATTCAAGTCACTTTTATCACCAGTAACAAAATGGTCGAGCAGTTAAACAGTTTAGCAACAGTAGCCTCACATTTCTTCTCCATCAGATCTGTAAAGTGGCGCCTAGAGGGAACTGTGTATCCTGAATGAAATGTGTTGATCATGTCTCAAAGTCTTGACCTTCTACAATAGCAAGGGGTCTCGTGTCTTTCTGCGTTGTGCATGGATTTAGGTTTCTTTTTTAAGATACATAAAGCATTAGAGAAATAAAGATAAGTGACATATTTTAAAAATTACTATACTTTCTACATCACTGCTGTATAATATTAATAAAACATACATAGGCGGAATAATTGTTAGTATGTAATATCAACACTTTCCCTGAACTGGAGAATCAGAATTTCTACTTAGATACTGGACATAAAAATCAAAATGATTTATTTCATCACTGGATTAATATTTTTTTCTATCAATGTTGACTGACGAAAAATACCTGAAAGGATTTAGAGACTGTAACGACCAAATGTAAAACAGCCAATAACAATGTGAGATGATCTGTGGTGTAACGTAACAATTAACAGCAGCAGTGATGCAGGGGAACAGACATTAACATTAGAAATTAAATTACTATCAGCAGCAACACATTCCTCATGTTTATAATAGATATATATTTTACGTTTGGGTGGAGACAGAAACAAAACAGGGCTAACATCTGGGATGCTTCCGCTTCAAGTGCTCGTGCATTGCGATGGTACTGCTGTGATAAACCATTCCTAACTTGCAGAGCACCATGTTGTTCGGTCTCTGTACAACATACTCCCACACTTTTCATGATCTTTGGCGAGGTTTTTTCACCTCAGCTTGCTCTTTGGTGGTATCTACATAATCGATGACATCAATGCACCACCTCACCCCTACAAATAAGTCTCATGTCCAGGTCCTAGACTTTGTGATCCTAAACAAGTCATTACACAGGCTTCCTCAAATATGACATAAGTAACAGTTAATAAAGTACATTTGCAGAGATAAATGCTTTTAACTATTAAATGAGCTGAATAAGATTTAAAAAATAAAACAAAATCATCAGTCATTTTTGTCAGAGGCTTATGACCAGAACCTCTTGACTCACAGTGCTGAGCTGCATCTCAGATTAATCTTCAGATGATGAAAACCATCTACTGTTGACCTGCTGTGTCCTCCAAAAATCCACTGCCCACATCCTCCAATTCTCTATAAAAGGGTGCAGAATGAAAAGGGTTAACCAACATTTCAGCATTCATCACAATGTTAATGTGCAAGAGTTAACTAATCAGCTAATGTACGTCTGTAGTCCCTGAACAGGTTATTACATATTACTGACCTAAAGAGGTGAGTACAATGCTTCAGCAAGCACTACAGTTATTTTGTAGGTGACTTAGGTAGGACACTGGTGGTAGGTAATGCACATATGGGTGTCTGCCTGGTGTGTCAGCCAAAACACACAGTAGCCCTCCGATGAGTTTAAAGATTTTATTGTTGAAAAGGGTTTACACAGCACAGTTTAGCCAGCCAGAGTACACAGTTTGCTTAAAGGAGTGTTTGAGTATGGTCTAAAGAAATAAGAAAACAATGGAACAACATTAGAACATATTAATATCTAAAGAAAGCACATTTATTACAACTATTTAAACCAATTCTACATGAAGGCTTATATTTCTTCAACATAAATGATCTAATAGTACTACCTAGTGGTTGAACAAATAATAGCATGGATTATATAACATACACACGTGACTGCTGCTAACAACGGAGCCGTGGCAGCCGACATACCGTGACTAATGCCACCAAACATAGCCAAAAGTAGCCGCAAAGGTAACATAACAGGAATAATTGTAAACAAGGTATAATGCACTCAGCAGCAACAGTTACCTCGCCAGAGCAAACAGGTCACAAACTAACATGGAAGCATAATCACAGACATTATAAATGCCGCGACTGCACTCGATCATTCAATATACATAATTACACCACGCAAATCAACAGGGAACATTACCATTAACAAGAACAACTTACATTTTGGCAATGACGCACACATACCGCTCTGCACTCTTCTGGTCCAATCTGCCCCAGACTGATCACTACCGAGGCGCACCGTGTGTATTACCAAAGCGCCCCAAGAGGGGAACAACAGTATAACACAATACAGTACAAAAATATCTAAACAATGACAGTATGTGACTGGAGTATTAGAAATGAGGTATTATGATTATTCATGATTGCATGTTTGGTTTGATTCAATCTCTTAAGTTCCTGTTTAGAAGTTAGTTGGTAGTTAATTTACTGACCGCTCGTACAGATGACTGATGACAGATCACTGATATTACCAGTAATCATTGTGGATTCAGGACACTTTGTGAGCAATAAAACCTACAAACGTGCTCAGTGGACGACCAGGTCTACTTCCTGAGGAACAGCTGCAAGTCTTACTGCAGATGCATATCATACATACTTCTAAGATCATTGTCCTATAATCCATCTAGCTGAGGTGCTCATCCCCTACCAACACCAGAAAGTATCTGTTTGAAGGTCTGTCTGCAGCTCACTTGAGTTCTTCCTCAGTGAACATGCAGGTTGGGGTGCTAACCTTCCTGCTGCCAGCTGTCCCTCCAGACATCACCAACCTGTTGTTGTTTGTCTCCAAGTCTATCTTCAGGCATCACTGGCTAAACCAGACTTGGTGGTTGAGATATACCCAACAGTGCACTTTAACACATCAGTGATGTGATCTGGTGTCTTTGGGTGTTTCAGTTCTCTTCTTGGTGGACTCCATCTCCCAGGTGACCCATCCCACCTTGATCAGACCCCATAGATCCTTCCCTCTGGTCAGTCACCATCTGGATCTTTCAGCAGCTCTGATGTGATCCTGATGACTTGCTGATGCTCAGCAGTGTGACTGCTTTGCAGAACAATCAGACAGAAAATCCTCTACATCTGACATCAGCAGTTAGAGTTACAGACACCGTTCTAACATGTGCTGACATATGGTCCTCTTTCTGTCTGACCCAGGGTACAGTCAGCTCAAACATGATCAGCTGCTTTAATGCTTCTGTCAGTAGGACTCCCTCAGGCTTAAGTAATGTTGGTGTGAAAATGCTTTTATACCACCCACTCTTCCTCCTGAGCCTCAGTTCTGTCATTGTGTCATCATCTCAGAACTCCTTTAGAAAGCTGTTTGCATGTTTATGTCATTAAATGTCCCTAAACTTGATGTTTTCTCTGCAGAGTTCAGCAGCAGAGCTCAGAGGGCCTCAGTGGTCAGTCTGCCCCAAAGCATCAAACAGATCTGGACTCCATATTTATGGTGTGTACATGTACAAACAAACCTTTCACTATGAACTGCAGATTACTGCTGAACTACCTTTCAGGTCCTAACAGGCTCTATGCTGCTCTGTTTGGACCAGAAGGCCTTCAGACTGACGGATGAATCAAATGTTGTGAGCTTTAAACTAAATGTTCAGTTTATCGTTCTGTTCCAGCTGCTGGAGGAGAACATTGTCACTTTTGTGAAGAACGAGCTGAAGAAGATCCAGAAAGTTCTGAGTCCAGATTATCCAGAACGTTTAGAGAGTCAGTGGGAGGATGAGGATGAGGAGTGGAGGACGAGAAGCAGAGGGGAATTTCTGAAGATCACACTTCACTTCCTGAGAAGAATGAAGCAGGAGGAGCTGGCTGACTGCCTGCAGAGCAGTAAGTGGATTTATCTCAAATTTAACACGATGAAAGATGAAATGTTAAATAAAGGATGCACTCACTGATTCCATTTGTGGTTTGTTCATTCAGGAAGTTATTCTGGAGTGTGCCAACGAGAAACTAAAGTCTAACCTGAAGAAGAAGTTCCAGTGTGTGTTTGAGGGGATCTCTAAAGCAGGAAACCCAACCCTTCTGAATCAGATCTACACAGAGCTCTACATCACAGAGGGAGGGACTGCAGAGGTCAATGATGAACATGAGGTCAGACAGATTGAAACAGCATCTAGGAAACCAGACAGACCAGAAACAACAATCAGACAAGAAGACATCTTTAAAGCCTCACCTGGAAGAGATGAACCAATCAGAACAGTGTTGACAAAGGGAGTGGCTGGCATTGGGAAAACTGTCTTAACACAGAAGTTCACTCTGGACTGGGCTGAAGACAAAACCAACCAGGACATCCACTTCACATTTCCATTCACTTTCAGAGAGCTGAATGTGCTGAAAGAGAAAAAGTTCAGCTTGGTGGAACTTGTTCATCACTTCTTTGCTGAAACCAAAGAAGCAGGAATCTGCAGGTTTGAAGAGTTCCACGTTGTGTTAATCTTTGACGGTCTGGATGAGTGTCGACTTCCTCTGGACTTCCACAACACTGAGGTCCTGACTGATGTCACAGAGTCCACCTCAGTGGATGTGTTGCTGATAAACCTCATCAGGGGGAAACTGCTTCCCTCTGCTCGCCTCTGGATAACCACACGACCTGCAGCAGCCAATCAGATCCCTGATGACTGTGTTGACATGGTGACAGAGGTCAGAGGGTTCACTGACCCACAGAAGGAGGAGTACTTCAGGAAGAGATTCAGAAATAAGAAGCAGGCCGGCAGAATCATCTCCCAAATCAAGACATCCCGAAGCCTCCACATCATGTGCCACATCCCAGTCTTCTGCTGGATCTCTGCTACAGTTCTAGATCTGATGAAAACCAGAGAGGGAGGAGAGCTGCCCAAGACCCTGACTGAGATGTACATCCACTTCCTGGTGGTTCAGTCCAAAGTGAAGAACATCAAGTATGATGGAGGAGCTGAGACGGATCCACAGTGGAGTCCAGAGAGCAGGAAGATGATTGAGTCTCTGGGAAAACTGGCTTTTGATCAGCTGCAGAAAGGAAACCTGATCTTCTATGACTCAGACCTGACAGAGTGTGGCATCGATATCAGAGCAGCCTCAGTGTACTCAGGAGTGTTCACACAGGTCTTTAGAGAGGAGAGAGGACTGTACCAGGACAGGGTGTTCTGCTTCGTCCATCTGAGTGTTCAGGAGTTTCTGGCTGCTCTTCATGTCCATCTGACCTTCATCAAGTCTGGAGTCAATCTGATGGCAGAAGAACAAACAACCTCCTGGTGGTCTGAAGTGTTCAATAGCAAAGCAACACTTCTCTACCAGAGTGCTGTGGACAAGGCCGTACAGAGTCCAAATGGACACCTGGACTTGTTCCTACGCTTCCTCCTGGGTCTTTCTCTGCAGACCAATCAGACTCTCCTCAGAGGCCTGCTGACACAGACAGGAAGTAGCTCAAAGACCAATCATAAAACAGCCGAATACATCAAGAAGAAGATCAGTGAGGATCTTTCTCCAGAGAGAAGCATCAACCTGTTCCACTGTCTTAATGAACTAAATGATCATTCTCTAGTGAAGGAGATCCAACAGTCCCTGAGATCAGGACGTCTCTCCACAGATAAACTGTCTCCTGGTCAGTGGTCAGCTCTGGTCTTCATCTTACTGTCATCAGAAACAGATCTGGACGTGTTTGACTTGAAGAAATACTCTGCTTCAGAGGAGGCTCTTCTGAGGCTGCTGCCAGTGGTCAAAGCCTCCAACAAAGCTCTGTAGGTGACACATCACTATCCAGATTAAATGTAGCTTCCATTTTTTGTCTTTGTTCTCATGTTTTGATGATTCCTCTCCAGGCTGAGTGACTGTAACCTCTCAGAGAGAAGCTGTGAAGCTCTGTCCTCAGTCCTCAGCTCCCAGTCTTCTAGCCTGAGAGACCTGGACCTGAGTAACAATGACCTGCAGGATTCAGGAGTGAAGTGTTTTTCTGCTGGATTGAAGAGTCCACACTGCAGACTAGAAACTCTCAGGTCAGAATTAAGGAAATATACCCACTATTTTTTTTACAGCTTTCTGCTTTTGAGCTACTTTAGTGTCTGAGACATTTATGGTTTTGAGTATCCAAACCAAAAAAAGTACAAATGTAAACATGTTGCAAGGAATTAATTCTAATTTACAGAATTATGGTGTGTGTGTGTGTGTGTGTGTGTGTGTGTGTGTGTGTGTGTGTGTTCAGTCTGTCATACTGTATGATCACAGAGGAAGGCTGTGCTTCTCTGGCCTCAGCTCTGAGCTCCAACCCCTCCCATCTGAGAGAGCTGGACCTGAGCTACAATCATCCAGGAGACTCAGGAGAGAAGCTTCTGTCTGCTGGACTGAAGGATCCACACTGGAGACTGGACACCCTCAGGTATGGACAGACAGACAGGTGGACAATTTCAGGTGTGGACAGACAGACAGGTGGACACTCTCAGGTATGGACAGACAGACAGGTGGACACTCTCAGGTATGGACAGACAGACAGGTGGACAATCTCAGGTGTGGACAGACAGGTGGACACTCTCAGGTATGGACAGACAGACAGGTGGACACTTTCAGGTGTGGACAGACAGCAGCTCTCACTGTGTCTCTGTCTCTAACTGTGTGTCTCTGGTTGATGTTTAATGATAATATGAAGTTGATTGTGACTGTGTCTCTTCCTGCAGGGTGGACCATGGTGGACTGCAGAGACTGAGACCTGGTGTGAGGAAGTGTGAGTGTTTTTCAGATTCATTCATCAGAACTCAGCTGCACATGCAACAGCACATTTACACTTTTTCCTGACTCAAGTTGGATGATGAATTTCAATCAGGATTCAGGCTGGAAAGATGTTAGAATTCAATCAATTCATTTAAAATCCACCAACACAAAGAAAGTGAACACAGTGATCCAACAAAACTAATAAATACCTTTCATTAAGAATGGAGCCAACAGAAAGCTGACTTTGTTTCTTCTTCTCTTGACTCTTACTGATTTTATACAAGAGTTATTTTGCCTTCAGGTGCTGCTCGTAAACTTCACAAGCCTGAGTTGTTTTGTTCCTTCACTTTTCTTCTCTGGATGTTTTTAATAAATTGGTGTTGAAAAACCTACAAGTCATCAAGAAAACAGGACATAATTAATGTGAACAGATGTTGAGAAGTTGAATGAAGTGAGTTGAGGTGGATTTACCTTCCAGTTACTGGGAGACCTGCGACCACATGTACGCCACATACACACAAGAAACAATGTGTTTGCATATTTGTGTGTTGAGTTTTTGCATGTGGCTCCTGTCTGATGAAAAGCGCCTTAAAGCCAGTTGGTGGAGCCACAGCCCTCTGATATTCATTTAAAAATCCAGACTGTGCTGAAAGTTTTCTGTATCAGTGGACAGTTTGATATTTGATGATCAAAGGTGTGAACTTTGTGCTGAATGTGACCTCTTTGGTGGAGCTAATAACAGTTTGATAAAGCAGATGGTTCGGAGCTGCTTTGTGCTGCAGTGGAAGATGATGTGTCACTTTTATTAGTGAGATTTTATTCACTACATGTGTTTATTGATGCGGATCTCCATCAGCTGTCATCCTCGAGTCCACACAAGGAAAAACACACAATATTACTGACATGTTGACTCTCATGTTAACTTACTGTTACACTGTGAAACTTTGAAGGATTTTCTTTCACTAATTGTCATTACATTTCTTAATAAATCATCAGAAGATAACCTGCAGCTATTTTGTGTCTTGTTTTCTCCATCAGATGTCTGTGAACTGGAACTGGACACAAACACAGTACACAGAAAAGTCAAACTGTCTGACAACAACAGGAAGGTGACACATGTGGAGAAGGATCAGTCATATCCTGAACATCCAGACAGATTTGAAGTCTGGCCTCAGCTACTGTGTAGACCTGGTCTGACTGGTCGCTGTTACTGGGAGGTCGAGTGGAGAGGAAGAGTTAATATTTCAATGAGTTACAGAGAAATCAATAGGAAAGGAAAGGGTGAAGACTGTGCTTTTGGATGGAATGATCAGTCTTGGAGTCTGGACTGCTCTGATGTTGATGGTTACTCTGTCAGCCACAATAACAGAAGAACCGACCTCTCCTCCTCCTCCTCCTCCTCCTCCTCCTCCTCCTCTGGTAGAGTAGCAGTGTATGTGGACTGTCCTGCTGGCACTCTGTCCTTCTACAGAGTCTCCTCTGACACACTGATCCACCTCCACACCTTCAACACCACATTCACTGAACCTCTTTATCCTGGGTTTGGGTTTAGGGTCCTGACACCTGTTTCCTCAGTGTCTCTGTGTCCTCTGCAGGTCTGAGAGTCTCTCCTGTGGACAGAAACTCTGCTGACTGAAATCAAAGTTCAGTCTGTTCACTATCACTCAGTGCACTGTGAAGCAGATCTGACCCAGACTCAAACACAAAACATTCATTCGTCTGATTTCATCTCTTTGATGATCAACATCTTGTTTCACTAAAACACTCCATATTTGACATATTACGAGTATTTCTTTTTTATTTTGACATTTCCTATAGTTGAATTAGATGCTCACATTGCCACCTTTACTCTTTATCTTGAATGCCATCTTTTGTTTATTTGATCATGTTCATAATTTCTGACTGTTACTTTTGTTTATGTATTTTGCAACAAAATAGGTTTTTATTGCAAAACGTTCCACACTGCAATCAGGAAATACATTTTAAGAGCTAAACTATCTATTTTTAAATTTATGATTAAAAATGTATTAATGTCAATGAAAGAAATGTTCGCAAATCCAAAAGTTTTGTTTATATAGTATCTGTTTTGTTTCCAAATCTAAAAAATATTTTATGGTATCCAAAAGTGTTTCTATGTCTGTAAGTTTTGTTTGAAAATCTAAATTCTTTATGTAACTTTTAAAGTTCTGTTTGTAAATCTAACAGGCTTATCTCTTTTGGGGTTCACTATTTGTCAAACCTGGGAACCACTGATGTGGGTGTCAAAAATGTGTAAAGATGGCTTTCAAAGTTGTAAATAATTATCAAAAATAATTATTAATTATATCAAATCATGAATAACGGCTTTGGATGGGGCAGCACTCTAAAATGATGAAAAGATGAACAATTTAACTGAATCAGCTCGTCTAAATCCCATCACAGCCTCCTTTGTGGCTGCTGTCCCTGTATAACATTGTAATCAATCCAATATGCACAAATGGATGAAATCCATCTGTGGTTTAAAATCTGAAAAAAATCTAAAAGTTTTGTTTGTTTTCTAACAAAAAGTTTGAAAGTCCAAACGTTTTTTGAAAGCCTTTGATATGTTTTTAGTGTTTCTGTGTTCATGTATACATGTGTGATACAAAATATGTGGTTTTGTTGAGAGGTTACTGCTGTTTATTCCCTCTGAGACTGAGAGGTTTGTTGCTATTGTATTGGTTCATTGTGGTCTGTCTGGTTTGGCGTGGGTCGCACGGGGAAGCACACAGTGACGCGCTGTTGCGTGACGTGGATGCTGGGTGGCGGCGCCTGCCGTCAGCGTCACTGGGACTCTAAGCAACGAATCGCGAGGTAGAGCTCATAATCCAGATGAATGAAGAATGAGCAACAGTGGGTCTGCCTCGCTGATTTCTGTGTTATGATTTCAGGTTATTTACTCTTTTTTATATATATATATATGACTACAAATCAGTGCCGGCTGGTGTAATTGATTTTAGGTGGGGCTGAACGATTGTAATCTAAACCCCTGTAGGAGGGTCTAGGGGCATCCTCCCCCGGAAGAAATTTTTGTGGTTTTCACATACAAACGAAGCATTATGACAAAATAATAAAAGCAAAATAGAACATTTACTTACAAAGACGAATGGGGCCGGGAAACTATGTTTTAAGTTCATTTATTTTAGAATGTAGAATTCAGCAACATGAAGAGTGCAAATACATCAACAAAAACTGTGAATTACATACAAGGTAACATACAGAGAGAGAGAGGAGAGAGAAACTTTTGTGTGTGATTGCTCAAGACACACTTAAAGCTTGATGCCACCATAGGTTTGCAGTAGGTTTGCAGAGGATTATATACAAAATGTATGTTCTTACAGCAATGCGGTGATCTAGCTGCGTTGCTATGGTAATTTGGCCTAGCATGGCTAGTTTCACACAGTTCATATGCACTCTTGCTCGCTTGTGTTTTTTGATCCGTTCTGACATATGTTTCAAATCTCTCACCCCTGTCTTTGTCCACAAACTATCACAAGCACTTGTTTTAAAAAGTAAACAAGGAAAGCAAAAAATTGCATTGGCATACCCACAGCTAGCTAACCAAGCCTTTCGATTGAACCAACCTTTGGAAAAACATCTCTTGTAGGTTTTCTCCTTTTCTCTTGCTTATTGGGTTATATTCACTTCTGGCTTGTCTGGTCTGAGTTCTTTTACTTGAAGTTTTTCTGCTAATGTTCTTCTTTCAAAGGGATACATAAGCAAAGACTTCACTGAATTTGGGGCTAAAACATTCATGGTACTCGAAGTCGCCATTCTGCTCCTCTCTAAGGGAAGAAGGCAAATGCGCACACCACTGCACGTTACCACGCATCTTGGGGTGATATTTTCAGCGCCCCTAAACCATAAAATTTGACGACGCTGATTGGCTAAATATGTACTTTTCTGCATAGCAACCGTGGAACCATTGGCTAAAAATTCACGCTTGTTGTGCTGAGCAAACTAGCGCCCCAGGAAGACCGCTACTTCACCAAAATGATAAACATTGACCATGAAAGTGAATGAAAAATAATTCTGGATTTTTTTTTAAATAATAATTTGGGATATCTAAAGATATTCTAAAGTAAATACATTATTAGATTGTAATTAACATAGGTTATTTCTCAAAATGAGAAAGATTATAAAATAAAATAAAAAATAATATAAATAAACAGGGCAGGTTGGCGGGAGGGCGGCGCCCCAGCGCCCTCTATAGGCGAGCCGCCACTGCTACAAATGTGGAAAAACTAATATGAATCCCTGGTGATATGTGGTTTGTAAGCTAAATGCATGTTAAGTATGTAAATATTAAAGTGTCATGTGTTATGGTTCGAACTCATGGATTATAATGGCAAGTTATGAGTCAGCCATGTGTATTCTTTCTGTTGGTATTCTTATAGTGTAAATGTGAAATTGCCTAACTGCAAGGGAGATTTATTCTGTTATATTAAGTGAACACTTGTAACATGTACAATTATTACAAAGAAAATACTCTTTCCATGAGAGGATACAGATGATGTGTGTTTGAGGGAGAAGTGCATACATGATTGATGATAGACAGATGACATGATTAAAAGGGAAAATTTTTATTTTAGTGTAATTCTAAGTTTCTTTTCTTGGAAATATGTGAAATTGAACATTCATGTGGATGTTATACAAATGTGGTTCTAACCAGTGATTCAATGCAGACAAATAACAGAAAGAATTCATGATTGCAGTGAAAAGGTTCAAATTGAATATGTAAATAATAATAATCCAGATGAATTGAGAATGAGCAACAGTGGGTCTGCTTCGCTAATTTCTGTGTTATAATTTCAGAAACCCCTATCAGAGGATTATCCTTATATCTGCCAGCAGAGACCAAGCCGGGACCCGCTACACATACACTTATGTTGTAATAAAAATGTGATAAGGACGACTGAGACTCACGTTTTTCCTTTTGTTCATTCTAAATAAAGATTTCCACGTCGTCAGGGTTTAGCTGAATCCTGACAGGCAGACTTTTTTTTAAATTAAAAAAATTAAAAGCCATTAAAAAAACAATTGTCCTTTATTATTTTGTACTTTTTACTTCAGTTTTTACCGTTTGTGTTTTATTGCGAAAATCCGCAGCGGAAGTGTGTGGTGCTAAATGCGGTGCATTTCGGGACTCTGTTCACTCGGACAAAAAGTGAGTAAAAAGTTAATGTACATTTCATATGCAGAAACGTTTCATGAAGAAAATCTTGTTTAAATGAGGGTACGAATGATATAAAGACAAACCTCTCTGTTAAAGTCAGAGGAATCAGTATCAGATCACTGCAGTAAAAGTACTAATACCACACTGTGAAATTACTCACTACAAGTAAAAGTACAACCATATCAGCATCAAAATGTCCTGAAAGTATCAAAAGTAAAAGTACTTGTTGTGCAGATTGTTTTATATTCCAGGATTATTATTTTTTATGTTTTTGTGTAAGCAGCGTTTTAATTATGTAAAGATATGACTCATTTAAACTACTTAATATACTGTAATGAGGTTTAATTCATTTTTAAAAAGTCTAATTACTTTGAATTATCATGTTTTAATGTTAAATCTCCTGAAAAGTAACTAAAGCTGTCAGCTAAATGTAGTGGATTAAAAACTACAATATTTACCTGTAAATGTAGTGGAGTAGAAGTATGAAGTTACATCAAATGGAAATACTCAAGTCACATAAAAAATGTACTTAAATACAATTCTTGAGTAAATGTATTTGGTTACATTCCACCACTGGTGAAATGATGACCATTCAAGATGAATAAAACATGTTTTTTATTAGTATTACACTTTTCTGAAAGATATTTGTTTAATTGGAACTAAAAGGAAGAAGCATAAAACAATCAACAAACACACGTTGAGTATTTTCTGCTCTACAATCACAAAAGGTAAATTTGTTGTTCAAAGCTGGAAAAATGAGCTGATGATATTTTAACAGGATCTGTGTTCAATCTGAGACAGAAACTCTTTGGTAGTTTGCTAGTTGAGCTGACAGAAGTTAAATATGTGTTGCAGACATGTTTAGATATTTAGTTATGAGCACTAAATGGCAGCAGAGCCTCCATTTGGTTCTTTATTGCAAGAAGGAGCTTTAGAGTGAAAACTCTGATTTAATGCAGCTGCTACCAGTATTCATAACTGGGTTTTTATTGATGTTACTCACTATTACAAAGTCATTTGACAACGTTTATTTTTTTGGATTCACAAAATAAAAATATCCATTTTAATAATTGAAACACGAGCTTGTATTGATTTTGGCAAGTTAGACCATCTATTAAGATCCGCCTCAATTTTATTATAGATGCCCTGAAAATTCTTATTGGCAATTTTAGCTAATGAAGGAAAAATGTCCACCCCTAAGTATTTAAACTGTTTGACCACTGGGATGTGCTGTGGTAATGAGCTCAGGTTTTTTGATGCGATGATTGATGAGGGTGCATTTACCAGCCACTTCTTTTGTCATGTTGAATATCTCCTGGTGTTCTGCCAGGAGAGCAGATAATTGTTCTTTCTGGTGCTGACAAGCAGGAGACTCTTGCAGTGATACCAAGGGCAGCATAGTGCATGAATTGGCACAATCTCTGATTCATCCATCGGGAAAAACTCCCCCAGATGTGTCCCCTCTCTCAGCGTAATGTTGTGATGTGTGGGATTTAACACCCTAGCCAGGGTAACCCCTTTCTTCACAGAGGTCACCGCATGAGCCACCACACACATTTGTTCTGAATGTTGGGCTCTAAGTAACCCACAAAGTCTGGAGACTGGTCCATGGGTCTGGTTGGTGACACACTGACTGACACTAGCATTTCACTGAGGGGAGACAGGATCATGGCAGTGGTTATGGAAACATTTCAACACTCTGGAATCAAGTCTCTGACACTCAGAAGTGGGACAACCGTGTCCCATAGCTGCAGTGTGCCATGAGCATAATCCAGAAGGGCACGGTTTGCCACCAGAAAGTCCAGGCCCGGTAGTGCTGTCTGTGTGGACCCCCGAAGTACGTGGAACACATGTTGCCAGGACTTAGTTCCTAGATGCAAGGTGACTGTTATGGTCCCCAAAGTATCCAGCATCTGTCCATTCACAGCCCGTGCAGCAACAAAGGCAGCCTTTAGGGGGCATTGTGCAGTGTTGGAACCGATTTCCGGAAGTCTGCACTTATAAACGACTCTGTGGCACCTGAGTCCACCAGGATGTTGACTTCAGTGCCCTCAATGCTCCCCCTCACATAGGAAGTGTGCTGATGCTCTTCAGTGTCCTGTGTCAGTGTTTTAATTTGGAGGAAGTAACTGTTTCTTTCTCTAGGGAGCCCGTAGGGGATGTAGCTGATGTCTGGGCTCTAACATCAGCTACCTCTCGTTTCCCGACTGATTGGGTGTGTCCTCCCTTTTGGGGGAGAGGAACCGTACTCCCTGGCGTCTCTGGGTGTCGTCGTTAAAGGGGCCCCTAGAAGGTCGAGGACCACGCCAGTTTGGAGAGGAAGCTCTATCAATATAGGTAGCCTGGGGAGGCGGTCTGTCCCCAGGGCACCCCTCTGCCCTCTGCTCAGGCCAGCGACAGTCTGGTGATCGCCCTCTCTGTTCGTCCCGGGGGCCGACGTGACTGGCAGCCCTGTTCCCCACACATACACTGACACCCTGGGGAAGAGGTCCTCCACTCCTCCCTCCAGCCGTTTTGTCTCAGGCTCTTGTTTTCTTCTGTCATACGTCTCATCTCCAGCCTCATTTCCTTCATGTCCTCCGTAAGTCTCTCTAATGCCTTGTGCACACCTCCTCCATCTGATATGGAGTGCACCATGCCGGTTGCACTCCCTCCAAGGGGAGTGTGGCGTGCTTGGGCGGTAACATAGTCCATTTTAAGAGTCTCTATGGCCATTTCACAGCGACCAGCAATGACCAGGGCCTCCTCTAGGTCACTAGGTTCATGACATTTGGCTCGCAGAGTTGGTCCCAGTCCTGCCAGGAACCTTCTGGGCTATTTCACCATAACCTGGGAAGGCTTCTTGCACTAGCTGGCTTATGTCTGCAGCATAAACGTCTAAGCTCTCCCCTTGAGCGCGGGAACGAGCAGAGAGGTTAGCTCTGAAACAGTCTAAGAAATGTCTCTGTCCAAAAGCCTCAAGAAGCTTCTCTTTAACTGCCGGATAATCAGCCTGAACGGCCGCTGGCAGGCTGTCCCACAGGAGAAAAGCTGCCTTGGTCAGCCATGTTGGCAAAAGTCTCACCAATTCATAGTCATGGTCACCTCCAGTGCCTCCCACGAGCGCTTTCACAGCCACTTCATACTGTCTGGCCCAGCAGGGGAAACTTTGCTTGTCTTCTCCGGTGAAGGGCGGCGGGAGCTCAATCCTAACTCCGCTGGCGAACGGACTCTCCCCGCGTTGCTCTCTGTCATGCAGTGGGTCTTGGTCAAACTTCCACATGTTTGCAGCTTCCGCTGTTTTATTTCTATGAACCGAGCTGATTCCTACCGCGAAGTGCAAGTCTGACGATACGACATGTAGGTTGTGCTAATTAAACTTTAGCAGCTAAGCTAAACGGTGCTAGCGGTAGCTAGCTACTTTGCTAAACTTCGGCGAACTGTTTCTGCGGTCCTTTATCTTATTGTCCACGAAGGGAAAAATCCCACCGTTGCCACCAATGTAACCGAGTATAAGGGCGCCTATACTAGATGGATGCTAAAATAATAAACGGACACGAATAGCTGTCTTCAACAGGAGAGGTCTCACTTTTATTCCTCTTCACAGTTTGTTCTCACAACAACAGTCAATACTCCACCGGACCAACAACACACTACTTCCGGTCTATCCTTCACAATAAAACACTTGTGTAATGAATAATATCTGACAAAGGTCAACTAAGAGCCACCATTACAAAACTAGGTTACACTAGTTGCAGACAAATTTAATAGTGGATAATTAGTCTGTGACATCATCGACCCGTGGATGTTGCCGACACGTCCAGGTGAGATAATTAGCTTCTCAGCTAGCTAACGGTCCGGGTACTATAGTATAATTCCTTTTTCTGTCCAAACAAAAATACGAAAAAAGGAAAACAGTGCCCCCTTTTCCTTTTTTCGTTTTAAACCAAAAACGAAAAAACTGATTTTGCTATCAGCATCAAAAAACGAAATAACCGAACAACCTAAATGAAATAATGGCCGTTATTTGTTTTTTGCAAATTCATTTTTCCTTTTTTCATTTCTCATTTATTGATATGTCTTATAATTTAATATATAATATATATTATATATAATATATAATATAATATAATTTTCCAGTGACACAATGCAGCTGCAGGCCTTAACTTTTAGTCATGTCCCATGGAAAGCATCTATATAAATTTAAGTTATTCTTTTTTTTAATTATTATTATTATTATTATTATTATTACTACTACTACTACTACTACTACTACTACTGCAGCTGTATGTCTCACTTATCAACAATTTGTTTCTAAATTAAAATTTTGAGTTCACTGTGCCTCAAACCTGAGCACCACTTATTTGGGTATCACAGTCCTGTGTTAAGATGGCTATGGAAAGTTAATAATTTTCAAAAAGAATTCTTTATTATATGAAATAATATGACTTGATTTACTCAAAGGCACTAACTAACTAAATCAGTCTCATAAAATGACTAAACCATCAAGCTTGATAATTATGAGTATAAACAATATTTAGTGAAGGTTGAAGGAAGTTGGAGCTCTTTCCATTGAAAGTTGGCATCATTCATTCATGTACAACATAAAACGAACAGCATGTGTATTTTAAAACCTTATGCTTGTTGCCTTGCCCTTTGGTGGAGGAAAGCAGGAAGATACTGAGAGAGTTGGTTCCTTGGGTCCAGTCCTTTAATGGGCTAGTTGTTGACTGATCACTGCAGGGTTAGTTGCTCGGTACAAACTCACTCTGTTAGCTCTTGTTGCCTGTTAGCTGACTGACCTTGTGTTGTGGTTTCTGAGGTTTGCTAAAGTTAATTGATTGTTAACTAATGAAACATCTAACACAGGCTTCTGTTTGGCTACTGAGTAGTATTGAATAGGCCACATTCATAGGAATCATGAGAGCACTTCAGGTAGGGAAAGTCCAGAGGGGGAAAAGTAGCCTATGTGGCTACAAGCCCTTTTCTCTGAAATCCCCAGGGAGAAAGAGTTGGAGAAAGTGGAGAGGAGAGTTTGAATGAGAGAAAATTAGGTGCATTCCCATTAGGTACTTTTCCATCTAGTGAGCTGATATGGGTGTGACTTGGGAGAGAAGATCCGCCCAACTTCACCAGCTAGCCGCTCAGGCTCTTGCGGAGCAGTGGTACAGCTCGCCACACAGCAAGTGGTCTTATTTGTCAGATGTTTGCATGTGAAACGATCCGACAAGTGTTGGGTTGGCAATTAAGTAGTTTCTTCTTCTTCTTCTTCTGAAATTCCTTTTCTAGTATAAAAAAACCCAGGCAAAACTCAAAGGCTCCATGAGTGAAGAGTGAATGTGAACACTTTACCCAGTCATAGGAGCTGAGGTATGATTTTCTAACTTTAGACTGCAAGTTTAGGGCAATTCCTAGCAGTTATTGGTGCTGACTGAGTCTTCAAGTTGACTGGGTGTTCAACAGCATTTTATAGGGACGATAACTGCCGCCAATCCCACTTTTCATGCAGTGATGTGTATTCCAAAAAGCATTTATTCATAAGAAAAGCAAAGTTAACAAACACATAATCCAAGTCCAATATGTGCAGACTATTTACAGGTGTGTGCTGAGGTCCTCTCACATAGGTGTGAAACTGTGAGGGACCCTTGGGAACTGAGTTTAATTGCTGTCTCCTTTGCTGGTGACTGCTTTGCAACAATCAGACAGAAAATCATCCACATCTGACATCAGCAGTTAGAGTTACACACACTTTTCTAACATCTGCTGACATATGGTCCTCTTTCTGTCTAACCCAGGGTACAGTCAGCTCAAACATGATCAGCTGCTTTAATGCTTCTGCCAGTAGGACTCCCTCAGGCTTTAGTAATGTTGGTGTGAAATGCTTCTATACCATCGACTCTTCCTCCTGAGCCTCAGTTCTGTCATTGTATCATCGTCTCAGAACTCCTTTAGAAAGCTGTTTGCATATTCATGTCATTAAATGTCCCTTAACTTGATGTTTTCTCTGCAGAGTTCAGCAGCAGAGCTCAGAGAGCCTCAGTGGTCAGTCTGCCCCAAAGCATCAAACACATCTGGACTCCATATTTATGGTGTGTACATGTACTAAACTACCTTTCAGGTCCTAACAGGCTCCATGCTGCTCTGTTTGGACCAGAAGGCCTTCAGACTGACAGATGAATCAAATGTTGTGAGCTTTAAACTAAATGTTCAGTTTATCGTTCTGTTCCAGCTGCTGGAGGAGAACATCATCACTTTTGTGAAGAATGAGCTGAAAAAGATCCAGAAAGTTCTGAGTCCAGATTACCCAGAATATTTAGAGAGTCAGAGGGAGGGTGAGGAGGTGTTGGAGGGTGAGGATGAGGAGGAGAAGAGAAGAAGCAGAGAGGAGTTTCTGAAGATCACACTTCACTTCCTGAGAAGAATGAAGCAGGAGGAGCTGGCTGACTGTCTGCAGAGCAGTAAGTGGATTTCTCTAAAAATGAACGTGGTGAAATGTTAAATAAAGGATGTACTGACTAATTTCATTTGTTGTTTGTTCATTCAGGAAGTAATTCTGGAATTTGTCAATGTCCAATTAAGTCTAACCTGAAGGAGAAGTTCCAGTGTGTGTTTGAGGGGATCTTTAAAGCAGGAAACCCCACCCTTCTGAATCAGATCTACACAGAGCTCTACATCACAGAGGGAGGGACTGCAGAGGTCAATGATGAACATGAGATCAGACAGATTGAAACAGCATCTAGGAAACCAGACAGACCAGAAACAACAATCAGACACGAAGACATATTTAAACCCTCACCTGGAAGAGATGAACCAATCAGAACAGTGCTGACAAAGGGAGTGGCTGGCATTGGGAAAACTGTCTTAACACAGAAGTTTACTCTGGACTGGGCTGAAGACAAAACTAATCAGGACATCCACTTCACATTTCAATTCACTTTCAGAGAGCTGAATGTGCTGAAAGAGAAAAAGTTCAGCTTGGTGGAACTTGTTCATCACTTCTTTGCTGAAACCAAACAAGCAGGAATCTGCAGGTTTGAAGAGTTCCACATTGTGTTCATCTTTGACGGTCTGGATGAGTGTCGACTTCCTCTGGACTTCCACAACACTGAGGTCCTGACTGATGTCACAGAGTCCACCTCAGTGGATGTGCTGCTGACAAACCTCATCAGGGGGAAACTGCTTCCCTCTGCTCGCCTCTGGATAACCACACGACCTGCAGCAGCCAATCAGATCCCTGCTGACTGTGTTGGCATGGTGACAGAGGTCAGAGGGTTCACTGACCCACAGAAGGAGGAATACTTCAGGAAGAGATTCAGAAATAAGAAGCAGGCCGGCAGAATCATTTCCCACATCAAGACTTCACAAAGCCTCCACATCATGTGCCACATCCCAGTCTTCTGCTGGATCTCTGCTACGGTTCTGGATCTGATGAAAACCAGAGAGGGAGGAGAGCTGCCCAAGACCCTGACTGAGATGTACATCCACTTCCTGGTGGTTCAGTCCAAACTGAAGAACATCAAGTATGATGGAGGAGCTGAGACAGATCCACCCTGGAGTCCAAAGAGCAGGAAGATGATTGAGTCTCTGGCAAAACTGGCTTTTGATCAGCTGCAGAAAGGAAACCTGATCTTCTATGACTCAGACCTGACAGAGTGTGGCATCAATATCAGAGCAGCCTCAGTGTACTCAGGAGTGTTCACACAGGTCTTTAGAGAGGAGAGAGGACTCTACCAGGACAGGGTGTTCTGCTTCATCCATCTTAGAAAGTCCATCTCTCCTCAGAGGTCTGCTGACACAGACAGGAAGTAGCTCACACACCAATCAGAAAACAGTTGAATACATCAAGAAGAAGATCAGTGAGGATCTTTCTCCAGAGAGAAGCATCAACCTGTTCCACTGTCTGAATGAACTGAATGATCGTTCTCTAGTGAAGGAGACAGTCCCTGAGACCAGGAAGTCTCTCTACAGATAAACTGTCTCCTGCTCAGTGGTCAGCTCTGGTCTTCATCTTACTGTCATCACAAACAGATCTGGACGTGTTTGACCTGAAGAAATACTCTGCTTCGGAGGAGGCTCTTCTGAGGCTGCTGCCAGTGGTCAAAGCCTCCAACAAAGCTCTGTAGGTGACACATTACTATCCAGATTAAATGTAGCTTCCATTTTTTGTATTTGTTCTCTCTCTCATGTTTTGCTGATTCCTCTCCAGGCTGAGTGGCTGTAACCTCTCAGAGAGAAGCTGTGAAGCTCTGTCCTCAGTCCTCAGCTCCCAGTCTTCTAGTCTGAGAAACCTGGATCTGAGTAACAACGACCTGCAGGATTCAGGAGTGAAGTGTTTTTCTGCTGGATTGAAGAGTCCACACTGCAGACTGGAAACTCTCAGGTCAGAATTAAAGAAGTATACCCACTATATTTTACAGCTTTCTGCTTTTGAGGTATTTAAGTATCTGAGACATTTATGGTTTTGAGTGTCCAAACCCAAAAAAAAAGAGTACAAATGTGTTGCAAGGAATTCATTCTAATTTGTGTGTGTGTGTGTGTGTGTGTGTGTGTGTGTTCAGTCTGTCATACTGTATGATCACAGAGGAAGGCTGTGCTTCTCTGGCATCAGCTCTGAGCTCCAACCCCTCCCATCTGAGAGAGCTGGACCTGAGCTACAATCACCAAGGAGACTCGGGAGAGAAGCTTCTGTCTGCTGGACTGAAGGATCCACACTGGAGACTGGACACTCTCAGGTATGAACAGACAGACAGGTGGACTGTCTCATGTATGGACAGACAGACAGGTGGACACTCTCAGGTATGGACAGACAGACAGGTGGACACTTTCAGGTATGGACAGACAGCAGCTCTCACTGTGTCTCTGTCTCTAACTGAGTGTCTCTGGTTGATGTTTAATGGTGATATGAAGTTGATTGTGACTGTGTCTCTTCCTGCAGGGTGGACCATGGTGGACTGCAGAGACTGAGACCTGGTGTGAGGAAGTGTGAGTGTGTTTCAGTTTCATTCATCAGAACTCAGCTGCACATGTAACAGCACATTTAGACTTTTTCTTGACTCAAGTTGAATGAGGAATTTCTCCAGAGTTTCAATCAGGATTCAGCTTCTGTTTTCAGTCAGTGTGACTGGAAAGATGTTAGAATTCAATCAATTCATTTAAAATCCACCAACACAAAGACAGTGAACAAAGTGATCCAACAGAACTAATAAATACCTTTCATTAAGAATGGAGCCAACAGAAAGCTGACTTTGTTTCTTCTTCTCTTGACTCTTACTGATTTTATACAAGAGTCTTGTTGCCTTCAGGTGCTGCTCATAAACTTCACAAGCCTGACAGATAAAAGTTGTTTTGTTCCTTCACTTTTCTTCTCTGGATGTTTTTAATAAATTGGTGTTGAAAAACCTACAAGTCATAATTAATGTGAACAGATGTTGAGAAGTTGAATAAAGTGAGTTGAGGTGGATTTACCTTCCAGTTACTGGGAGACCTGCGACCACATGTACGACACATACACACAAGAAACAATGTGTTTGATAATTTGTGTGTTGAGTTTTTTGCATATGGCTCCTGTCTGATGAAAAGCATCTTAAAGCCAGTTGGTGGAGCCACAGCCCTCTGATATTCATTTAAAAATCCAGACTGTGCTGAAAGTTTTCTGTATCAGTGGACAGTTTGACATTTGATGGTCAAAGGTGTGAACTTTGTGCTGAATGTGACCTCTTTGGTGGAGCTAATAACAGTTTGATAAAGCAGATGGTTCAGAGCTGCTTTGTGCTGCAGTGGAAGATGATGTGTCACTTTTATTAATGAGACTTTATTCACTACATGTGTTTATTGATGTGGATCTCCATCAGCTGTCATCCTTGAGTCCACACAAGGAAAAACACACAATATTACTGACATGTTGACTCTCATGTTAACTTACTGTTACACTGTGAAACTTTGAAGGATTTTCTTTCACTAATTGTCATATCTTAATAAATCAGCAGAAGATAACCTGCAGCTGTTTTGTGTCTTGTTTTCTCCATCAGATGTCTGTCAACTGGAACTGGACACAAACACAGTACACAGAAAAGTCAAACTGTCTGACAACAACAGGAAGGTGACATGTGTGATGGAGGATCAGTCATATCCTGAACATCCAGACAGATTTGAAATTTGGCCTCAGCTGCTGTGTAGAACTGGTCTGACTGGTCGCTGTTACTGGGAGGTTGAGTGGAGAGGAAACGTTTTTATATCAGTGAGTTACAGAGGAATCAGCAGGAAAGTAAACAGTACAGACTGTGCTTTTGGAAGAAATGATCAGTCTTGGAGTCTGGACTGCTCTGATGGTGGTTACTCTGTCTGGCACAATAGCAGAAGAACCGACATCTCCTCCTCCTCCTCCTCCTCCTCCTCCTCTGGTAGAGTAGCAGTGTATGTGGACTGTCCTGCTGGCACTCTGTCCTTCTACAGAGTCTCCTCTGACACACTGATCCACCTCTACACCTTCAACACCACATTCACTCAACCTCTTTATCCTGGGTTTAGGTTCTGGTCAATTGGTTCCTCAGTGTCTCTGTGTCCTCTGCAGGTCTGAGAGTCTCTCCTGTGGACAGAAACTCTGCTGACTGAAATCAAAGTTCAGTCTGTTCACTATCACTCAGTGCACTGTGAAGCAGATCTGACTCAGACTCAAACACAAAACATTCATTCGTCTGATTTCATCTCTTTAATGATCAACATCTTGTTTCACTAAAACACTCCATATTTGACATATTACGAGTATTTCTTTTTTATTTTGACATTTCCTGTAGTTGAATTAGATGCTCACATTGCCATCTTTACTCTTTATCTTGAATGCCATCTTTTGTTTATTTGATCATGTTCATCATTTCTGACCATGGGCGCCGATTTATATTTTTGCCCGTGGGTGCCCAAATTAAATAAATACAATCATATAAAGATCATATAATTCTGACTATATAGGGGTGCTCACTGCTTCTGAACATCTGATTTTACAAAGAATTGAAATCATGATATAGAGCCTGTTTTGAGGAACTCGGAACACCGAGACGGTGCTGTTCTATTCCGGCGGGTCAGAGGGAGAGAGAAGGTCCTGGGTCGGGAAGGAGCCGCCGCCCATCTCTCTCTCTCTCCTCACTTCACGTCGTTTACGTCAATAGAGGGAAAATTGAATTCGGACCGAAAGTTTTATTTACAAGATTAAACTGAGTGACACGGTCTCTGTCTATCGATCGCGCAGCACCTGTACACACACAAATATCTTATAAATCTGAGTCCAACTCGCAATTTACACCGCAAAATAATGACACGAAGAAGTTTAATTGTGTCCGATGATTAGAGAGAGAGAGAGAGAGAGAGAGAGGAGAGAGAGAGAGAGAGACAGAGAGACAGAGCTTTGGTAGAGAGACATAGAGTAACAACAACAGAGAGCGAGCGCCGGCCTCGATAAAGCTGTTATTAACCAGAGAAATAAAACGTTATTTCGTGATTGTTTCACAGCGGTTACATTCAGCAGGTATAGACACGCCCACGGCAACACACCTCAGCCCCCCTCACCCCCCCTCTACCGCACTCTCCCACCACCGGTTGCCGGTTTCCCTGAGTCTGTCTGAATACGCACAAACAGTGCTGTCCACGGTGCTGTGACACTGAACCGGCTATACAAGCACTGATGCGCATATCATATCATGGCCACACAACGATGGGACTTACACGTTTTTATTCACCATACACACACTTATTAATTCACAGCACTGTTATGCCCCAGTCTACTCTCTTCAAACTGAAAGTTGTGAGATGATGATTTTTGACGGGGATAGCACCCCCTAGCCCCGGTGTAGCGCCGTCCCTGCCCAGTCGGTGCTCAACCTTTTCAGTGGGTGCTCGAGCACCGGAGCACCCACGGGATCGGCGCCTATGTTTCTGACTGTTACTTTTGTTTCTGTATTTTGCAACAAAATATGTTTTATTGCTAAATGTTCCACACTGCAATCAGTTTTTCAATTTTTTTTTCAATCAAAAGAATATTTTAGGATGTCTAAAAGTTTTGTTTGAAAATCTACAAGTTGTGTTTGTAAATTTAAAAGTTCTGTTTGCAAATTCAAACGGTTTGTCTCTGTTGGGGTTCACTATTTCTCAAACCTGAGCACCGCTAATGTGGGTCTCAAAAATGTGTTATGGCTGATGGAGGAAATCCATCTGTGGTTTGAAAATCTGAAAGTTTTGTTTAAAAATATAAAAGTTTGTTTTTCAAACAAAAAGTTTGAATGTCCAAAAGTTTTTTGGAAACCTTTTGATATATTTTTTTGTATTTCTGTGTCCATCTATACATACATACACTTGTGTTGTCATGAAATGTTATAAGGACGAATGAGACTCACGTTTTTCCTTTTGTTCATTCTAAATAAAGATTTCCACGTCGTCAGAGTTTAGCCGGCGATGTCTCTCACTGACACAGTTCAGTTGAAGTTCACTTGAATCCTTAAAGGTCCCTTTTTAAAAAAATCCACACATAAATATTGTCAAAAGCCATAAAAAAACAATTGTCTATCATGGAACAAAATATTATCTATATCAGGGTGAATGATTGTAAAAACAATATAAACAAAGAAATATGGTGAGGAATAAAACTGGTCAGTGTGGTGTGTGTAAGTGGAGCTGAAGTTGAGATTTATGAGAATAAACTAATTTAAAGATTTTATACATTCTTAATGGAAATGACCAGAGGTGTGGACTCGAGTCACATGACTTGAACTCGGGTGATGAATTTGATAACTTTTGACTCGACTTGACAAAATGTAAAGAGACTTGCAACTCGACTTTGACTAATAACTCATGACTTCACTTGGACTTGAGCCTTTTGACTTGAAAAGACTTTCTACTTTTCACAAAATTCAAAGATTAAAAAGTCTGTTACTAAGGAGACCGCTCTATCTTTCTGTGTAAATGTGTGTGTGTGTGTGTGTGTGTGTCTGTGTGTGTTTGTGTGTGTGTGTGTGTGTGTGTGTGTGTGTGTGGGTCTGACGTGTGCTGTCGGGCTCAACATCCAATCAAATTCCATCCACGTTATTTTGATCTGACAGCATCCATCCAATCAAACTGCAGGACAACCAATGAAGAAGAACTGTCAAAAAACGGCGCCAGTTGGTAAAAATAATCCAAAGATAGTTTTGTTGGGGTATAAAACTACAAACTGGTCAACAAAAAACGAATTTCAGTTTGTAAAATATGCAAAGTTTACAGACGGAGACGCAACAATTTCCAACTTCGTCCGATGGATTCGAAGCTCAAACTGTAGGACATGGGACCTGACTTGAAACTTGACCGTCTTAACTTAAGACTTGACTCAGAACTTGTAAGTCTTGACTTGGGACTTGACTTGGGACTTGAGGGCAAAGACTTGAGACTTACTTGGGACTTGCAAAACAATAACTTGGTCCCACCTCTGGAAATGACAGTTTGAATACTAAATATGTATTCACTGCAACAACAATACAGTAAAGGTCTCTCAGGTTTGTTGATTGGAAGCCCAAGAGTAAACACACATCAGAGAATATGTCTGGTCTCAATACAGCAGGTCTTTATTCAGGTCCCAGTCAGAATGAGCCCCAATCTCTGTAATAATTCACATTTAATCCTCTAAATTGGATTTACCGAGTTCTATTGTCCAGTTACCTCTGACATGGACAGGCCAACAGCTGTTCAAGTCTCTTTGAGGGTTGTGATACACAATGTTTGTGTGTGTGATGTTCTTACAGGCGCGTATCTATCTCTGCAGAGCCTGAACAAGATAACATGCTGTGAAAACACACTGTCTCATGAGAGAAGCTAAAGTGGAGAAAAACACATTGACTATCTGCCTTCTTATAATTATTCAAATATAATATAACACTATTATGGAAGAGGATTGGGGCATGGGAAGAGAAAAAAATAATGACAGGAGGATTTTTTTTTTATTATGCAGTTTGAGAAAAAAGTTGAAATGACAAGAATAAAAGTAAACTTTTTGTTTCGGTAAAGTTGTGAAGAGATTCACAGATTGGTGTCAATAGGTCATCAGAGGAACATTGTTTTCTGTCCTACAGGTCGACAGACTGATTTTCATAAATGTCATAAAATGACCAATAATCCCCTGACACACAAATTAGATATTCTTGGTTGTGGCTACTATAACTATTGTTTTGAGGAAAATGTTTTAATGTAATTTATGTGAATTTTTTAGACACTCAGTCATGGAAAAAAATATTAGACCATTGTTTTCTTCAGTTTCTTGTTCATTTTTAATGCCTGGTACAACTAAAGGTACATTTGTTTGGACAAATACGATGATAACAATAAAAAATAGAGTTATCTAGACATATCTAGACATTTTCCATGGTTTTCTTGATAATAACCAAAATCATTATCAAGAAAACCATGGAAAATGTCTAGATATCAGCTCTTAAATTAAACTCATTTCAGCTATTTTTGTTGTTATCATTGTATTTGTCCAAACAAATGTACCTTAGTTGTACCAGGCATCAAAATGAACAAGAAACTGAAGAAAACTATTTTTGTTGAATATTTTTTTCTGTGACTGTATATTGTATTATATTATATATTATATACATATTTTCTCAACATTGTATTTTGACTTTATTCTTGAACTTTATTTTTTCCCCTCCTACCTGGCCCTAATCCTCATCAGTACAAAATAGAACGTGTTTGTATTTAAGTAACAATAATCCAAATATTCTCAGTTTTATAGCGTATTTAAATCATTGTGATATTAAAATTATTATTAAAATAACAGAATTGTCATCTCTGAAGAAGTAAACATTTAGTTTGGTTTTAACATTTATCATGATCATGTTGTGATAGATCTCTGATCAGAACATGTTTGTGTTTGCAAATGCATCAAGGTCCAACACAACTGAGTGGCCACAGACCAAACCCAATAAGAAAAAAAGATCTAATTTAATCTCATCATTTAATGTCTCTGTATGTAAATAGGAAATGCGTTTCAAGACCTCAATTAATTAGTTTTTAACACTTTAACACAATGTCATATATCACAACAGGTGACGTTTGGTTGTAAAAGGGTGCAACAAAAATGTAGAAATCTCCATATAGTTTGGAGTTATGTGTTCCCTGTGCTGCTTAAATGTATTTTGAGTTCACTAACGTTTCAGCCGAATTCATCAGAAAGACCCTTTGAAGTGTCTCAAGTCATTTCTTGACCGTCAAAAACTAACATTACGTTTGTTGCAGAGCAAAGTTCATAAAATTGTCAAATTTCTGAATGGAGTGTTGCCGTTCGCTCTGTGCTCGTTTGAATTATCTGATGAATGCGGATTTGATCAGAAGACGCTTAAAAACGTCTCAAGTCATTTCCAATAAATGGGGGCATACCAATCGTAATGTAACGTTACAGTTTTGCAAAGAAAGCTACATAAAAATTTATCTCTAGCAGCTTATTAATTAATCCTGCGTTCACACCTTCTGAGTTACTTAAAAGTGGAAATGACTGATCTGATCATGTTGTGATAGATCTCTGATCAGAACATGTTTGTGTTTGCAAATGCATCAAGGTCCAACACAACTGAGTGGCCACAGACCAAACCCAATAAGAAAAAAAGATCTAATTTAATCTCATCATTTAATGTCTCTGTATGTAAATAGGAAATGCGTTTCAAGACCTCAATGAATTAGTTTTTAACACTTACAGCAGTCTTTAATCTGTGCGACTCAGGGGATTAACCGGACATAATGTGAGTTTCAATACTCTTAATATGGTAAATATAATAAAATATCAAAGTAAGTTTATTGCTAATTCCATCAATATTATCTGAGCATCAGGAGAGCAGCTGTAATTATGGATAAGTGATTATTTGCTAGATCAATTAGATAAAACAGTCCAAGTATCCATATATATTTAATTTATTATTATACAAAACATAAATTTACATTTAAGCAACTGGATCCACTGTATTTCATTTTTATTTATTTGCCTTGACTTTAACTGACTTTAACACATAATCAAGGGGCAGAATTGTTGCTGATTCAATTTCTTTTCATCTTCGAATTTATTTATTCAACTAATAATTCCACTTTAACACACAACAGAAACAACACAAGTCATAAGTAATTCATTAAGTTTAAAATGTCAAACTTTCTATAGTCCTGCAGTTTCTCTGATTTGATTATTTTCATTTAAAACTGAATATTTTGGATGAAATGAGCTATTTGAAGATATTTTTTCATCTTTTCATCATTGATTAATCAAGAAAATAATAGTCTGATTTAGTTTCTTACTCTTTCAAATTGGTTGACAGGAAGCAGAGCCACAGAGAGTCAACGATTGACAGCTGATGAAGGAAAACAAAATGTTTATGAAGAATAAAAGCTGTTTTGGCCTGTAGAGTGTCACTTCAGAGACAAAGTATCAAGTAAATGTGCTGCTGATCGGATCAATCGATCATTGGTGTCATGTGACCTGCAGATTTAAAGTCATGTGAGCGTCAAGCCGGAAGTTCAGTTAGATCCAACATGGCGGCGGTGCAGAATTGTCATCTCTGAAGAAGTAAACATTTAGTTTGGTTTTAACGGTTTAACCGACAGACGGTGTTCACGGCGGGGCTTTCTATCGCAGACCAACACTATGGGCTCTGACTAACATCCGCAGCTCGGTGTGACGAAGACGGAGAGAAAAAGAAGCGTCACCCCTGACTCATCCTCCCAGGTAAACAACAACAACAACACCAGGCAGCTGCACAATAAACCACCAAACACGCATTTGAACAATACTACCAAGATTTTATGTACTCATAAAACTAAAGGGATTGGCCGTTTTCTCCCACTTAGTTGGACGCCGAACTCCATTAAAATTTCGGCCACTTTAGCCTCTAATTCTCTCATTCAAACAACAGAAACGCACAAAGGTAAACGCTGCTATATTTCTGTTTTCTTACAAAGTGTTTGATCTCGACCATCTAATTTGCTAGCCGAATTTATTATTTCATCGAAGTGTCACTTTCAGTTTGTTTTAACACAGCTTGTCGGTTGTTGTTAAACTGGTTATATAAAACTGACAGAATCCTCATCGGAGTCTGGAGCGGCACTCCCTCTGCGCTCTAATGCAAATTGAAAATGAATAAACTAGATTGTCAAATTTACCAGAATTCCCTTTAAAATGAGACATGTCAAACTCCAACAGTTAATAATGAACTTTATGTGTACTTAAAACTCGCGACATTTAGATAGGAGTCTGCAGTGCTGTTCTCCATGTGCAACTTATTTCTTATTAGATATATTTTTTTTATATCCATGTAAATTATCGTTCTTACTCCTCTGCCGACATTATTATTAGATGCTCCCTTAAAGGTTTCTTGTCGTCGTACTCTTGGGTGTTAAAAAGTACAGGAAAATGTAGGAAATCTGCATCGAGTTTGGAGTAATGTGTTCCCCGTCAGGTTATATTAATTTCGATTTATTTAACATATCAACCGAATTCATCAGAAGAGTGCTTAAACTGTCTCAAATCGTTTCTTGACCGTAAAAAACTAACGTTATGTTTGTTGCAAGGCAAAGTACCTAAAACTGACTAAAGTCTGAATGGAGTCTGGCGCGCTGGCTTATTTGTGTTGTTGTTTTTGTTCAATGTTTTTGTCTTTTTATGGTTTATTCTCTGATTTACTTGTCTGCCGAATTTAACAGAGCGTCCCTTAAATATGCTGTGTGAATGTCATATATCACAACAGGTGACGTTTGGTTGTAAAAGGGTGCAACAAAAATGTAGAAATCTCCATATAGTTTGGAGTTATGTGTTCCCTGTGCTGCTTAAATGTATTTTGAGTTCACTAACGTTTCAGCCGAATTCATCAGAAAGACCCTTTGAAGTGTCTCAAGTCATTTCTTGACCGTCAAAAACTAACATTACGTTTGTTGCAGAGCAAAGCTCATAAAATTGTCAAATTTCTGAATGGAGTGTTGCCGTTCGCTCTGTGCTCGTTTGAATTATCTGATGAATGCGGATTTGATCAGAAGACGCTTAAAAACGTCTCAAGTCATTTCCAATAAATGGGGGCATACCAATCGTAATGTAACGTTACAGTTTTGCAAAGAAAGCTACATAAAATAGGAGGAATTCTGAAATGTTGCTATTTTTTTTTATCTCTAGCATCTTATTAATTATTCCTGCGTTCACACCTTCTGAGTTACTTAAAAGTGGAAATGACTGATCTGATCATGTTGTGATAGATCTCTGATCAGAACATGTTTGTGTTTGCAAATGCATCAAGGTCCGACACAACTGAGTGGCCACAGACCAAACCCAATAAGAAAAAAAGATCTAATTTAATCTCATCATTTAATGTCTCTGTATGTAAATAGGAAATGCGTTTCAAGACCTCAATGAATTAGTTTTTAACACTTACAGCAGTCTTTAATCTGTGCGACTCAGGGGATTAACCGGACATAATGTGAGTTTCAATACTCTTAATATGGTAAATATAATAAAATATCAAAGTAAGTTTATTGCTAATTCCATCAATATTATCTGAGCATCAGGAGAGCAGCTGTAATTATGGATAAGTGATTATTTGCCAGATCAATTAGATAAAACAGTCCAAGTATCCATATATATTTAATTTATTATTATACAAAACATAAATTTTCATTTAAGCAACTGGATCCACTGTATTTCATTTTTATTTATTTGCCTTGACTTTAACTGACTTTAACACATAATCAAGGGGCAGAATTGTTGCTGATTCAATTTCTTTTCATCTTCGAATTTATTTATTCAACTAATAATTCCACTTTAACACACAACAGAAACAACACAAGTCATAAAAAAACAGCTGTAAAATCACTGGTTTTAATAACGTGACTGGGCTCTGTAGAAGACGAACTGATTCTTCAGCAAACAGTTTGTCATGAGCTCCTCGTCACCACTGATCACATGACTTCTCCTTTCTCTGCCTCTTCCTCTTCTCCACCTCGCTGAGCCTCTAAAAACAAAAAAAACAAAAACAAATATGGACATATAAATAAATTAATACAGTTAAATAAAATAATAAACAAATGTGGAAATGTAAGTAAAATAATAAACAACTAGTGAAATATAAAGACAATTAAATAAAATAATAAACAAATGTGGAAATATAAATAAAAAATAAATAAAACAATAAACAAATATGGAAATATAAATAAAAAATAAATAAAATAATAAACAAATTGGGAAATATAAAGACAATTAAATAAAATAATAAACAAGTGTGGAAATATCAAAAAATATAAAATAATAAACATATATGGAAATGTAAAGAAAAAATAAATAACATAATAAACAAATTGTGAAATATAAAGACAATTAAATAAAATAATAAACAAATGCGGAAATATAAAGAAAAAAGAAAAAAATTGCGAAATATAAGGACGATTAAATAAAATAATAAACGTGGAAATATAAAGAAAATAATAAACAAAAAGGGGAAATATGAAGACAATTAAATACAATAATAAAAAGGGAAATATAAATAAAAAATAAACAAAATAATAAATAAATATGGTAATATAAAGAAAATATATAATCCGACGGCCCTTGAACAGATCATCTGTTGTAAAAAGTGACCAAAACTTGTGTAAAATGTTGATATTTGTGTCAGAATGTCTTTATTCTACATGTGTCATTTAAAATAAAGTCTTTGCACTAACCAGATCCTGTTAAAAACATTAAATTCTGCTCCTCAGAGACACTGTGAAGACATGATTGATTCTGCACAAAGAAATGTTTGAGTTGTTCATGATTGTGCTGATTTAGTGTTTGTGTTTCCGTGTCGCTGCACCTTAGACGATTGGAAACAGGATTGTCCAGTTCAGCTTTTGCCATTGTTTGTTCAGACACACAATATCCTGGGTGATGCTATTTTCAGCTCTGAACGGTTGGAGACATTAAGAATTAAATATTTATTTTTTGATATTGAAAGTAAAATAATTTCTGAAGACATCAGAAAATAAATATTATTAAAAGAATATTCTATTAAAGAGAGAAAGTTGTTGCTTGCAAATAAAAACTATTTTTTGCACAGATTTTAGTGCTAAGTTTGAAAATATTTGTCTAAAGGAAAATGAGGATAATGATGCAAAAATAAAAATAAATGAATATATTTTCTGTGAAATTTGTCCAAAATTCCTTTTTTACTTTGGATTAGGAATTTATTACGAATTATTTGGAAATTATTGGTCTGGTTTAAAAAATAAATAAATAAATTCTATTGCAAAGAAGGTTTAAAACAAAACACGGCTGAAAAAAAATAGTATTTGAGTATTTGACTTTGTGGTAAGTTTTGTTTTAAATTACGTTTTTACTTGATGCGGATGGAGTAATCGTCTTTTTTCCGTCTCCTCAGTGGCGGCCATGTCTCTGGGCGAGCCCACATCGGAGTCGGCACCGTTCTTCTCCGATGACAGCGAGGCAGAGGGAGCAGAGGAGCGCGCCGGGGCGGCGGATGCGCAGTCGTCGCTGGAAGAGTCGGCCAGCGGCGTGACGAAGGGCCGAGCGCTGCTCACCGTCCTCATCCTCTGCTACATCAACCTGCTCAACTACATGGACCGCTTCACTGTGGCAGGTACTGC
This sequence comes from Centropristis striata, assembly GCF_030273125.1. Classification (NCBI taxonomy): domain Eukaryota; kingdom Metazoa; phylum Chordata; class Actinopteri; order Perciformes; family Serranidae; genus Centropristis; species Centropristis striata. The sequence goes on along the minus strand of NC_081529.1, from coordinate 21,896,005 downwards.
CAACACACCACCAACACGCCGCCGCCGCCAAAACGCCACCACCACCACACTGCCACCGCACCACCAACACGCCACCCCCAATACACCGCCAACATGCCACCGCCAACAAACCGCCACCGTACCGCCAACATACCACCAACACGCCGCTGGCGCCAAAACGCCACCACCACCACACTGCCAACACGCTGTTAACACACCGCCACCACACCGCCACCAGTCTTTTAAACATCTTTGTAAGAGCCATTTTGCTTTGATTGTTTGTTTGTTTGTTTGTTTGCGCCTCCCACCACAGGGTGGGTTCTGATGTCATGAGTTAATATAAGGCGCCGGTGTATGACTGATTGTGGTGAGATGCCCGAGAGGCACACAGTTTTTTTTACTTTTGTAGTGACCCGATTGCTACACAAAAAATAGATGCCACTAGTATGATGAGATCCCGTTTGTAGTGCAGAAATGTGATGTAAAAGTTGGAAATATAACTTTTATTTGTTGAAGAAGGAAGCATACCTTGTTTGGAACTGTTACAATAAACTCAGTTAATTGATATACGGAAAGTGGACATTTCATTTGTGTGCGTAAAACACTATAAATGGGATCTCATCATACTAGTGGCATCTTTTTTTTTGAGTAGCAATCGGGTCACTACAACTTTGTTTTGGTAAAACATGTAGAAACATTAAAAATTATCACAGAAGAGAAAGTTTGAATAGTTTGTTTTCTGTTCCTGCAGGAGTTCTCCCCGACATCGAGCATTACTTCGGGATCGATGACGGGAAGTCCGGCCTGCTGCAGACAGGTGAGACACGATAAACGCCAGAGATCACCAGACGCTCACATTAATGCACCAGTAATAATCCTGCAGTAATATATTTGGTGTTGGTACTTTTACTGCAGTCAAGTCATCTGAATATTGTTCCACCTCCAGTAAAACTCACTGTAGCTAAATGTAGCTAAAATACTAAAAGTATAACATGTTCCTGCAGGCTGATTGTTAATAATCTAATGTTATATAATACTAATACTAAAAATAATAATATATATTTTTAATCATGCATTAATATAAAAGCAGGATTTTGGAGCAAATGTTTAACCTTTTAATACTACTATTATTAATAATAGTACATTTTATTTATATTGCATCTTTGAAACAAAACATGCATTTCAAAGTAAAGCCATATATATATATATATATATATATATATATATATATATTATTAAATGTTATTTTTGTAATCTCTTTTTGTAATTTTTTTTTTACAGGATTTAATATTTATTTTATTTATTATTATTATTATTATATTTAAAATAATAACTCTGATGGCACACTCCAGGCTCTACATTATTTTCATATTTAATTGTTATATATAATATATATAATAATACAGCTGTTTGATTGATAAGTAAAGTTTCCTGCTGTGTTTTTTTTTTCTGTCCAGTTTTTATCTGCAGCTACATGTTCCTGGCTCCCGTCTTCGGTTACCTTGGCGACCGGTACAACAGGAAGTTGATCATGAGTGTGGGCATCACGTTCTGGTCGCTGGTGACACTCGCCAGCTCGTACACGCCCCGAGAGGTGAGAGGTTATTAAATATTCAATAATATCAACATCAGGCTGTTTCAGTTGATTCAGACGGAATATAAAGAGAAATCTTTTTTAAAAAATGTGTTTAAAATAAAATGCTTTATCTTCCTTTTAAGTTCCTGTTGAAGAAATAATAATACATTCGATTTATAGGCCTATAGCGCTTTTAAAGGTACTCTAAGTTGCTTAATAATACTTAATTTGATATTAATAATAGACATTTCCTTGAAATATCATTTATTCTTTTTTTATTTTTCTGGGAATAAAAAAGGAAAAAGAATTGTTATAATTAAGTTGATATTTACAATAAAATTTCCCTGAAAGAGAAGCTCAATTCAAACCCAAATAAATCTGAATTTTGGACAAATAAATATAAATTTTATTTTTTTTGTCTAAATTATGATTAAATTATTATTAGACATCAGTGTTTTTAAAAAAAAAATGCATTCAGACTGGGAATATTAATAATATTTATTTATTTATTTTTTTAAGATATTTTTTTGGCCATTTTTCAAGGCTTTATTGATAGTGAGACAGATAGAAAGGGGGTGACAGAGGGGAGGACATGCGGCAAAGGGAGCTCAGGCCGGATTCGAACTTGGCTCCGCCGCAGCGAGGACTGTAGCCTCTGCACATGGGGCGCCTGTGTAACCCACTACGCTACAGACCACCCCCAATAATATTTATTTTTTATTAGTTTAAAAAAGAAGTACAATATATTCCCCTCATTTCCTTTTTTATTTTATTTTTTAAGTTCGAACTGTTTAGTTTAATTTAAAATAAATACATTTTCTGAATTCATTATTTGATTCAGACTGTGAATTGGCATATTTAATGAGCCCCCAGCTGCCTCATTTGCATATGTAAACATACTGTGAGGAAACATCTTGTCCTGATGTAAATAAAATAATAATAATAAATGACAATGTATGTGCAGCACTTCTGGGCGCTGCTGTTGACTCGTGGTCTGGTCGGCGTGGGGGAGGCGAGTTACTCGACCATCGCTCCGACCATCATCGCCGACCTCTACGTGAAGGGGAAGAGGACCAACATGCTCTCCATCTTTTACTTCGCCATCCCCGTCGGCAGGTCGGTCCAACAATTCCATTATTAATATATAATAATAATAATGTATAATAACTGTTCATCCTGTCGCTGCGTCAGTTGACGTCTTTTGGTCATTTTGTGTCTTTTTTTTGTAATTGTGTGTTTTTGGTCTCTTTTTTTGGTCATTTTACATCTTTTTTTTGTCATTTTGTCTTTGGTCATTTTGCATCTTTTTTTTTAATTTTGTGTATTTTTTGTCATTTCTGTCTTACGTCTTATTTTTGGTCATTTTATGTATTTTTTTTAATTGTCATTTTTTTGCCTTTTTTCATTTTTGGTAATTTTTTCCAATTCTTTTCTTTTGTGGTCATTTTGTGTTTGTTTTTTACAACATGTGTGACCCCTGTGGGCACTGGGAAAAGTGTTTTTATATAAATTCCATTTTATTGCAATTTTTAAACATTAGTTTATCAGAGAAATTCAACTTTTTTTTCTGGTTTTCGATCATTCTAACTGTTATTCTGCACAAAGACATGTTTGAGTTGTTCTGATTGTGCTGATTCCATAGAGCTACAGGACTTACAGATTTATTTTTTATATGCTGCAGCCCTGAAACTGCTCTTTCCAATCTGCTGATTGTGTTTGTTTCTCCCATCAGTGGGCTGGGATACATCGTTGGCTCACAAGTCGGTGGTTTGGCTCAGGACTGGCACTGGGCTCTGCGGGTGAGTGGCGGTTTGTTCTGGTGGTGCTGGTTGTGTTGGCCCCTGTTGGTCCGCCTCACAGTGTCCCCTCTCCTCAGGTGACCCCCGGGCTTGGGCTGATCGCCGTGCTACTGCTGCTGTTCGTCGTCCAGGAGCCCAAACGAGGAGCGATCGAAGCCCGGCCAGAGCACCACCTGCACCAGACCAGCTGGCTGACCGACCTGAAGGCCCTCAGCAAGAAGTAGGTCCAGCATCTCAGCACTGACTGAGTGACACACATGATACCACGTGCTGAGTTAACATGAGAAGGTCACAAAGAGCAGGATTTTCCCGACCCCCACAGACTCTGCTGCAGCGTCTACATGTTTGTCTCAGCATTCTTAGTTTCTGTTCCTTTAACTCTGGGGCTGGAAACAAAGTTTCTGATCCTGTCGTCTTTTCTCTGTGTCAATTTCACACACACAAAAGTTCACTGCTCCATAAACTCTGAACCACAAAGAGCTGTTTCAGGCTCCTCTCTGCTCTGTGTAAACAGCCTCTCCTGTCCTGTCCTCTCTGCTCTGTGTAAACAGATTCTCAGTGAATATTTGTCATGTGACTGTTGGTCTCAGCAGAATCAATCATGTCTTCACAGTGTCTCTGAGGAGCAGAATTTAATGTTTCTAACAGGATCTGGTTAGTGCAAACGCTTTATTTTAAATGACACATGGAGAATAAAGAGATTCTGACACAAATATCAACATTTAACACAAGTTTTAGTCACTTTCTATAACTGCTGATCCGTTCAAGTACTGTCGGAAAGTTCTATTTTCACTTGTATTTTTGGCGAGTTCAGAGTTCAGAAGGTTAAGTTGCTGTAGCAGACTACAGAGAGATATTAATATAAGAAACTAGAAGACTGATGGAATATCTCGTTACTTGAAGTGGAGAAACTCAAAGCTTAAAAGCTTAAAGTTTCAATGGAAATTAACGTAACTGATGATCCGTTCAAGGACCGTCAGGAAGTTCAAACTCTGATGATAACATCTGTTTTTACAGTTTCTTTCTATAATTGTGTAATTGAGCTGCAGGACTCAGATTTAAAAGTATTTTATATGTTGCAGTGAAACACAAGGACACAGAGAGGAGAAACTACTGAAACAGCTGATTTGGGTTCAGAGTTGGAGAACAGTGAACTTCTGTCTGAATAAAAGCAGAAGTTCTATTTTCAGTCCAAAGTGTCCTCCCTGACCTCTGACCTCTCTGTCTCATCTTATAATATCATAATCCCGTCTGTAAGTGTCTCTGCCTCTCTCGTCCCGTCTCTCTACAGCTATAGCTTTGTGCTGTCGACGCTCGGCTTCACGTCGGTGGCGTTCGTCACTGGCTCGTTGGCTCTCTGGGCGCCCACCTTCCTGTTCCGAGCGGCCGTGTTCACCGGGGAGAGGGAGCCCTGCGTCGAGGGGAACTGCGCCTCGTCAGACAGGTGACACACACACACACACACACACACACAAACCTACACACACACACACACACACACTACAACTCTATATCTCTTATATTTATATGTTCTGTGAAGGTTAAAAACAACAAACCCTGCAGATCTTTGCTTGTACAGGTTCATCTCAATAAATTAGAATATAATGGAAAAGACCATTTCCAGTAGTTCAAGTCAAAAAGCCCCAACCAAGTATTGAGTCATATAGATGGACATACTTTTCAGAGGTTAACATTTCCATATTACTTATGGAAATTACCACATACTTTTTAAAATCAGTCTTTTGTAATATTACAATTTTTTTGAGACACTGAATTTTTGGTCTTCATTAAATGTAAGCCATAATCATAATTAGAATACATTAAATAAATGAAGACATGAAATGTTTAATTCTGTGTGTAATGGATCTATATAATGTGTTATTTCCACTTTTTGAATTGAATTACTGACATAAATAAACTTTTCTATCATATTGTAATTTATTGAGATGCACCTGTATATGTTCATATTAATTAAAAATCAAGTCTATCAGTAAATATAATATTTTGATACTTGAGTTGAGTTTAAATGACTTTTTTCTGTTTGAATGTAACTTTTAATTAAAATGCATTTAATTAGTTTTTCGTTTTTATTACCTGCACCATTTTCTATATTTGTCTTTTTTTCCTGGATCCAAACACTTTAGAGTTTATATGTAGAGTGGATATACTATTAAACTTTTTTTTTTTAAATCCTTATTTATATTAAAAAATAATAATTAAATATTTTAGTGCATGAAGAGTGAGTCCTGTGCCGTTATACAATTTTTTAAAATATTAAATCTGAGTTACTGGGTAACTTTACATAGAAGCTATTGAAAATAAATTGCTGTTATATTAAAATATTTATGTAAAATAAATGAATTAAACATTTATACATGAGTTGAGAACAATTTAGCATATTTGTTATGTATATTTTTTACTATATCTCTTTATGTTCTATGAAGTATAAAAACAACAAACTCTGCATATTGCTTGTATATGTGCACAAAAATAAAAAATCGAGTCGATCACTAAATATAATATATTTTGATACTCGAGTCGAGTTTAAAATACTTTTTTCTGTTTGAATGTAACTTTTAAATTAAGATACATTATTTATTTATTTAGTTTTATTACCTGCAATTTTCTGTATTTTTTTTCCTGGATCCAAACACTTTACAGTTTATAAGTAGAGTGTAAATACTATTTTTTTTTAAAAACATGAATAATTATATTTTTTTAATATAATAATAATAATAATAATAATAATAATAAAAATTAAATTACCATATGAAGAGTCCTGTGTCGTGATACAATATTTTGGAATATTAAATCTGAGTTACTGGCTAACTTAACATAGAAGCTATTGAAAATAAATTGCTGTTATATTCAAATTTATATGTAAAATAAATGAACTAAACATTTATAAACGTCAGATAAATTTAGCATATTTTTTAATAATATATATTTTTGATTAATATTGGCAAGTCAGCAAGAACAATCACATAATTCATTATTTTAATAATCTGTGCAATAATTCAATTTGTCACTTTGTTACACTGGTGCATAATAAATATTTGTACATATCTTTACTACGTAAAATGTATTTCTATATTTTTATTTATATTTATAAATAAATATGGGGGTTAAATAAATATAAGTTATTTCTATATTTTTATGTCTATTTATAAATAAATATAAAGGTTAAATAAATATAAGTTATTTCTATATTTTTATTTATATTTATAAATAAATATGAAGGTTAAATAAATATAAGTTATTTATATATTTTTATGTCTATTTATAAATAAATATAAAGGTTAAATAAATATAAGTTATTTCTATATTTTTATTTCTATTTATAAATAAATAAGTTAAATAAATAAGTTATTTCCATATTTCTGTTTGTTTTTCTATCCCTCCATCTTCACCTTTATTTCTGTATTTACTTTTTCTATTTGTCCATATCTCTGTTAACTTCAGACTTGCTGCATTAATCTGTTCTGTTGTTGTTGTTGAATATTTTCAGTATTTTCTTCATTTCCATACTTAGTTGTTGTGTCCTTTTACTAAAGCCAGAATCTGATTTATTTTCAGTCTGATCTTCGGGGCGATCACGTGTGTGACGGGCGTGCTGGGCGTGGCGAGCGGCGTGCAGATCAGCCGGGCTCTGAAGACGAGGACGCCACGGGCCGACCCGCTGGTCTGCGCCGCCGGCCTGCTGCTGTCGGCGCCGTTCCTCTACCTTGCCATCGTGTTCGCTCAGGCCTCCACCATCGCCACATACGTCAGTCACTTCTCTTCTCTTACAGTCAGAGACAGATATCTACAGGGAGATGGGAACAGTTTGAACAAAGAGAGGAAACAATCAAATATTCACACAAATATAGAAAATAAAACAGCTAATATAAAATATGTTTATATATATGTATATATATATATATATATATATATATATATATATATATATATATATATATATATACTGTGTTTTTAAAAAGCAAATTTATATTAAGTCATTAATGTAATAGATTACTTTATAGTGTTTTTACACAGATGTAAATTTGAAATAAATAGAGATATGTACAAATGGAAATAAAAATATAAATATGGAAATTTAGAAATAGAATTAAAAATATGGAATTATACAATTTAATATGGAAATATATAAATAAAAATAGAAATACAGAAATGGAAATATAGAAATAATAGAAATATATAAAAATGAAAATATAGAAATAATAGAAATATATAAAATGGAAATATAAAAATGGAAATATAGAAGTAAAAATATGGAAAGATATAAATAAATTTGAAGCTAGAGATATGTACAAATGGAAATAAAATAGAAATGTTTTTATCTGCACAATCACTTGTGAAATGATTCCTTAAATAAAGAATCAAAGCAGAAAAAATCATTAGGGCCACGGGGCCATTATATATCAAAACATGCGGTTTGATTGGGATCGGTGTGCTATTACTTTTCTCTACGGAATACAAATTTTTCGCGACGTAACTCGCGAAAAACTGCCCAACATTCAGGTGGCAGTTAATTCTGTTGATTGCTCTGCTCTGATTGCCTTTGATCCTTTGTTTTGATTACAGTTACACAAAAGCACACACATGCGCGCATAAGCACGCACACTCCTCCAGATACACATACACACACACAGGTAACTTTATGTGATTTTAGTTACACACACACATACACAAATGCGCGCGTAAGCGCTCACACTCCTCCAGATACACATGTTTCTCACACACACACACACACACACACACACACACGTAACTTTATGCAATTTTCGTTACACACACACAAATGCGCGCGTAAGCGCTCACACTCCTCCAGAGACACATGTTATACACACACACATTTTGAGGTTGAAAGGGCATAGGTTGCTGTATAAATAAATACTTGAAAAGGAATGCTTGTTGTAGGTGTGCTCCTTGTATATAATATAGCATCATAACATTACCAGTATTAATTGTTTGAAATCTCTGAAGAATCTCATCATAGTGTACACAAACTGGCAGTAGCCCCCGTGGCCCTTTCAGAATTTCCCCAGAGGAAATTTTCTAGTTTTATATTGCTGCTCTCGGTTTAAATTAATACTGTAAATGTAATTTTTCACAATAAATTACAGTAACAGTTTGAAGTGAAAGAGGGAAGAGAAGTTTATGGTTTGAATCCTTGAAAAATTCCTGAATTAAACTGTTTGACCCTGGAATAAAAAAATACAATCAGACAAATATAAATATCACATAATAAGTGAAAAATACATGACAAAATTGTAATTAAAAGAGTCCCAGATGATGATGATGTTTCCTGTGTGTCTCGTCAGGTTTTCATCTTCCTGGGAGAAACATTCCTATCGATGAACTGGGCCATCGTGGCTGACATCCTGCTGGTGAGAAACCCTCTTTTACATTGTCACGTTCACTGCAACATATAAAATCTTTATAAATCTATAAGTCCTGCAGCTCTGTGGAATCAGCACAATCAGAACAACTCAAACATGTTTTTGTGCAGAATAACACAGTTAGAATGACAGAACCCAGAAAAAACAAATTTATTCCTCTGATACACTATTGTTTTTAAATGTGAATAAAATCGTCAGAGTTTGAACTTTCCGACGGTCCTTGAGTGGATCATTAGTTCTGAAAGTTTCCGTGAGAAGAAGTGACCAAAACGAAGCGTAAATCTTTAATTTTCTTAAGCCAGATTTAATTCAAATATAAAGTGTTTGCACTTACCCCTTTTTTTTTTTTTTTTTTTAATACTATAACAGGTACGTGCCAAGAAATAATGGTATCTTTCTGTCTTTAACTCTCGGCACAGGATTGTTTTCTTTAAAAAAATAAAAAAATAAAAAAAGCCCAAAATACACAGTGTCACATTAAAAGAAACAGTAAACACAGACATTATCATCAGAATTTGAACTTTCTGACGGTCCTTGAAATAATCCTATTTTACCATTTTAAGCTTTGTTTTGGACACTTTTTATAACAGAAACTTTAGTAACTGATGAGAAGTTCAAGGGCCGTCGGAAAGTTCAAACTGTGACGATAATGTCTGTTTTTACAGTTTCTTTCTACGATTCTAGCCGGTGGGGGTTTAATTAAAATGCACTTTAACTCTCATGACATTGTTAGGACCATTATTTTTGTTATATTTTATTCCTGTATTTTAAATGTCTGTTTCCTGTTTTTACTTGTTTTTTCTTTTTATTCATATTTAATAAGCAGTCTTGAAGAGTTTCTTTGATTTTCACTAATACTGATAATAATACTACTACTACTAATAATAATAATAACAAAACTAATAATACTAAAAATAATAATAATAATATTCATTCTGTCTGTATTTCAGTACGTTGTCGTTCCCACTCGTCGCTCCACAGCTGAAGCTCTGCAGATCGTTTTCTCTCATTTTCTGGGAGACGCAGGAAGTCCATATATGATCGGAGTGGTACGCACACACACACACACACACACTGACAGACACATACACACACGTACACAACCACGCACAGACCCACTTTATTATTAATGTTTTATATTTTAAAAAGACAAATGTATAAAATGTATTTATCCACAAAGCAAAACATAAAAAATAAAAAGTGGAAACATGCAAACAGGTGTACCTCGGCCAACACGGGTAAACCAGCTCCCCCTCCTGGAGCAAGACCCGGGGGGGAGCCTGCAGGCTAGAATCTAGGGGCCAGGCCTCTGTCCACGGGGCCCGGCCGGGCTCAGCCCGAACAAGACATATGGATCCTCCAACCGCAGCTTCAGAGGCTCTGGGAACGTGGAATATCACCACGGTGGCAGGGAAAGAGCCTGAGCTTGTGCGTAGGGCTGGGCGATATGGACCAAAAGTCATTTCCCGATATATTTAGTCTGAATATCGATATTCAATATCTATCCCGATATTTTTATCGCAGAGTGAGAGCAAATGTTCAGTCAAAGTCAAATATGAAGTGTCACAAGTAGTTTTACTAAAACAGTTTATTTAAGTGAACATAAATACTGTATAACAGGAGTACCTTTTTTTTATTTTTTATTTTTATCATTTGTGCACATTTAAATAAAAAATATCTTAAATAAAAGCCGCAGCTTGCCTGGAGCAAGGATCACAGTGCAAAATTGAGCTATATTGACATATATATGATATGGTCTAATTCCATATCACATTTAAAAATATATCAATATATCTTTTATATCGGCCAGCCCTAGTTGTGCGGGAGATGGAGCGTTACTGGCTAGAGATAGTTTGGTTCCAGATCCCACGCATGCGTGGAGGTGAGCCCAACGCTGCTGTGTTGGAGTTCTCCCCGAGGAAGGACACGGTCTCTGACTGTCTGTGCTTATGCAACGAACAGCAGTTTGGAGTACCCGGCCTTCTTTGAGTACTGGGTGGTGTCCTGGAAGGGGTACCGCCTGGGGACTCTAGTTCACCATTCAAACATTGAGTTGCTTGTAAGTGTACCTGGTACCAGTGAACTCTCGGCCAAAGATTGATGATATTTGTGTGTGTGTGTGTGTGTGTGTGTGTGTGTGTGTGTCTCTGTGTCTCTGTGTCTCTCTCAGGTGTCAGACTCTCTGCGTCAGACCGACTCCTTCCTGTGGCAGTTCCGCTCCCTGCAGCTCTCTCTGCTGCTCTGCTCCTTCGTCGCCGTCATCGGAGGAGGATTCTTCCTCGCCACCGCCCTCTTCATCGAAAGAGACCGGGACCGCGCAGAGAACCGCGCCCCCTCTGGTGAGACCAGCAGGATACACACAAACCCACACACACTAACACACACACACACACACACACACACACACTAACTTACACACACACACACACGCACAAACACACACACACACACACACACACACACTAACTTACACACACACTTACACACACACGCACAGACTTACACACACAAACTTACACACGCACACACACACATATCCATTCTGGATTTTCTCTCCTGGTTCAGTTTTTGTTCCTTCAGATCAAACTTCTCACAACAAACTCTTCTAACTTTTAGACTCGCCTTTATGACCCTCCCCCTGATTCTGATTCGCTGTAGTGAGTAAGTATTCGAAAGTTTTACTCAAAACCACCAAAACTCTGAAGTGTTGATACAAAACATGTGATGATTTAATTACATAATAAAACATAAAAGTATAAAGAACTCTGATAATCAATAAATACTTTATTACAAGTTAAAGTCGATCATTTGAAACCCTTCTTCATTCTAACAACAGAAGTCTGATCATTGAAGGGTCAAAAGTTGGCCTTTATAAATGATTCTTTATCATATTAATTAATACATTTAGTAGAAGAAGTATTTAGTGTTAGCTAAATATATTCTACATTATACTTATATATAATGTTTTTATTATATTTCATGTTATTATTTTCTATTTTTTATTTTCTATGCATTTTGTGAATATATTTTACGTCTTTTCATATTAACTATTTTTTGGTTGATATTTTCTATTGCTGATTTCATTTTGTCTTTTTATATTTCTTATAATTTTGTGATTATATTTTATGTTGTTTTTTAGATATAAATATATTTTTAAATTTACTATTTAATGATTTTTTTATTGCTTATTATATTTTGTTATAACATTTTATTTTATGTCCATTTTTATATATTCACTATTTAATGGATTGTTTTGTTTATTTTTTTATTTTTTTCTATATATTATATTTGATGTCTTTTTAGATTTACTTTTTAGATTTTTTATTTTCTTCAATTGATTTTTTTATATACACTATTTAAAAATGTAAATTGTTTTTTATTGCTTATTCTATTTTGCTGTATTTTATTCTACATTTATTTTTATATTCACTATTTATTTTACTTTTTTTTCTCTAATGGATTTTCTTCTTTTATTTTGCTATATTTTATTTTATAATTTGTATGTATTTTACTTTTTTTCTTTCATGGATTATTTTATGGCTTATTCTATTTTGTTATATTTTATTTTATTATTTTATATTTCTTTTTTAGATTTAGATTTTTATTTTTTATTCATATTTACTCCTCACTGCTTTCCTTTTAATGTATATATATTTTATAGCTCAGTATATATTTGTATTTATTATATTTCTCACAGCAGCAGCGTATCAGGTTTCTCTGTATAAAAAATTAAACTCTTATTTTTTTTCTCTCGGTGTGACAGACGACGAGCCGATCGTGGTGCCGAGGAGCGGCCGCTCCACCAGAGTTCCTGTGTCCAGCGTCCTCATCTGACCCTGGAACAGTTTTTATTCTATTTAAGGCTCTCCGACTCTGAGCAGGGAGCGGATCATCTGCCATGCAGAAACGTTTTAAGATATGTTTATTTTTTAATTCTGGACATTATAACTTTTTATAATTTGACCGTGCTGGGAACGCTGCAGACGTTTTGCATCATTTTGATGTTTTTCCGAGCGGAAGGAGACACAGGATCATAACGTCTCTGGACTGTAAACGGCTGGTCTGGGATCAGCTGCAGGTCCAGAAACATCCACAACCCAAAGACTGATGGTTTTATTTTATATACAGAAGCTTTATTAATCAGTTAATAACCACGTGTTTGTTTATGTTTGAGTGACACTAATATTCTTAAGAAGCAGGAAATATCTTTTAATTCATCGGTTTATATTTTACAAACGGTTCGTCTGTTTTTAACCTTTTATTTAAACGTCTCCGCTGTTAAAGGGACTTTTTATTCTCAGAGCTTCACCAAGTCGACTGACGGGGAGAAAACACGCCGCAAAACATTTTGTCTTATTTAAAAATTAGAAAAAAAGAAAAAAAAACTCTTTTTAAATGAATGTTGATAATCAAAGTTGTTTGTTAACCTCAAATTATTTTAGCAAATCATTTTTGTGAACTTAATAAATGAGAATTAACTTGTCATGTTTGTGTGGAAATGTTTTATTATTAGGGCCCGAGCAGGCAACGACCTGCGAGGTCCCTATTGTATTTCGAATGATTTTTAGGGCCCGAGCAGGCAACGACCTGCGAGGTCCCTATTGTATTTCGAATGTTTATTTATTATTAGGGACCAAGCACTAACGGTGCGAGGACCCTATTGAAATTGGTCCGTTTCTTATTATTCTTTTTCATAACCAATTTTAAAGTCTAATTTGGGGGCTTTATCATATTCAAAAACTCCCCATTTTTGGAAGATACATAAATCTCCGATGAAATTTACATATTCTAGTGGTCGCGGGAATGGGCGTGGCAAAATGACTCAACAGCGCCCCCTTGAAAGTCAAGAAAATTCAGCCCCTCGCACAGGAATGTCGTATCGGCATGAAATTTGGTACATACATGTATCATGGCAAGACGCACCAAAAAGTCTCAAGAACCCATACCCTAAAACGTACAGGAAGTCTGCCATCTTGGATCGAAAATGGCGTTTCCTGCTGTTTTGGCCCATTTCCACCCTGCATACTTTAACGAACTCCTCCTACAGATTTCACCCGATTGACTTCACATTTGGTCAGTACCATCACAAGGCCTTTGGGATCAAAAGTTGTGTAAAGCTTTACCGACGGTCACACTATGTGGGCGTGGCATGGCGGCAAAATATGGCATCTCGCCATGAAATACGGGACTGTATAACTTGACCATACATTGTCCAATCCGGACCAAATTTCACACACGTGATTAGGGTCCAGCCCAGAACACACCCACGTGTCAATATTAACACACAGTCATAGCGCCCCCTGCTGGCTACAGGAAGTAACATGTTTTACACCTACCACGAGCACAGGAGTGGTCTAGCAGACTGATTGGTGAGCCACAGCTCAACGTGGAGACCTTGTACACAAAACAATTACAGCGCATTACTGGTTCAATTTTAAATGACAGTTCCCATCCATTGCACACAGAGTTTCAGCTCCTCCCCTCTGGGCGTAGGTTTACAATCCCTAGGTTTAGAACAGACGGACGCACTCATTAAAAAAAAAAATTAAATAAAAAAAATTAAAAAGTAAAGAAGTAAAAAGGACAGTGGTGGAAGAAGTATTCAGATCATTTACTTTAGTAAAAAGTACTAATACCACACTGTGAAATGACTCCACTCCGCTCATTTTAACTACCTAATAAACTTTTAAGTGGTTTAATTTATAAAAATGGGTAATCATTTTAAATGTATCATGTTTTTCATTTTAAATCTTGACCTGAAAAGTAATTAAAGCTGTCAGCTAAATGTAGAGGAGTAAAACGTACAATATTTGCCTCAAAATGTAGTGGAGTAGAAGTATAAAGTTACATAAAATGTACATAAAAGTACCTCAAAATTGTACTTTAAGCCCAGTACTTGAGTAAATGTACATAGTTACTTTCCACCATTGCTACCTGCCTCTTCTAACTTATACATATCAGTTAAGAGTCCTCCTTCAGACACTGTATGAGGATTAAAGGGATAGTTTCTGCATTATTATACAAAACTTGGTACAATTATTGTCAATGCCCTCCTGAGGATAACCCTTTAAGGTTTTATTGATCGGCCCCTAGGTGGCACTGTGGTGGCAGTCTAATTTCATATTTGGTGCCGTGGCCACACTTTAACACTTAAGGCAATGAAATTCATAGGGGTGGTATAGACTGGCCCCTGTAACGCACACACCCCGACGGCAGCATGCCCCGACACGCTTGTGCTGCGAGGGCCCGTTAGGTACTGCTTGCAGTCCTAGTTATTATTATTATTGAAGTTTTCTTTTTGGTTTTATATTTAAGGAACATTATTGTTTTATAGAAGAAAAAAACATCACATTCATTCTGCAAAAAGCAACACAAACAAGAAAGAAAAATAAATAAATAGGGAAAATTATATTTTAAATTAATAAAGTTGTTTGCACTTGATGGAAATGTGTAAACAAGCAGGTCAAATTATTATTATACTTAAAGTATATTTAAATGTATACTAAAAATATATAATAAAATAAATAAATAGGAAAAAAAAACATGTTAAATGAATGTTAATAATTAAGTTGTTAAACATCAAATTATTTCAGCAAATTAAAAAAAAAACTTTTAACAAGTTTACACTTGATGGAAATGTGTCAAATTAAATATTTATTTAAATAACTTTATTGGTTTTAGATTTAAGGAAGACTGCAACACAATCAAGAACCACACGATGATAAAAATAAATCTAAACATAAATATTAAAATAAATAAATAGGAAAATGAAATGCTTATCCGGGGCCGGGTCGCGTTTGTAAAGTTTCATGACGTTGTGATTATCCTAGAGGTCACAGCAGCTCATTTTATACACTGAGCTCAAGTTTCACTCACTAACATCATCACACATGAAGAACATTGGGCACATTGAATCCACAAGAGACTCAGCTTTCCAGTCAGACCCGATTTATGCAGCTCACAGACTGTTTAGGGACCCCAGGATGCACAAAGATTCACATACAAGAGGACACAACAACACATTTTGCCGCAGGGGAAGCACTGCATGGGCTCAGCTCCAAACAGCTTCTGATAAATTGCATAAAGTGGGCATGTCACGTCTAAAAACAGCCCAAAGATTTCATTAAGTATCCTATGAAACAAAGAATAGCGGCCAGGGTTCCTGCACAAATGTTAAGTCTTGTTGTCTCTCCCGATTTATGTACAGGGACCCCAATGTGCACAAAACAATCACATAAAATAACGTATTTTACTGCATGGTTTTTGCTCAAAACTGCATTAAGTGGGTGTGTCTGTAAAGAGGAGACAGCAGCTCATTTAATACCAGTCTCAGCTTACCTGTCAGACCCAATTTATGCATCTCACAGACTGTATATGGACCCCAGGATGCACAATTATTCACATGCAAGAGGCAAATTTGTGCAAAAATATCACCTTAGCATCAGCAAACTGCAGACTTCTGCCTTAAACTGCATGTAATCAGCATAAGGTGGGCAAGTCTGTAAAGAGGAGACTCATGGGGACACATAGAACTCAATTTATTTTGATATCTGGAGGTCAGAGGTTAAGGGACCCCTTTAAAAATGTATATTTGGGCTCATTGAATCCACACAAGTCTTAGCTTTGTAGTCAGAACCGATTTCTGCAGCTCACAGACTGTTTAAGGAGTTTCTGCCCCAAACTGCATGTTATCAGCATAAAGTGGGCATGTATGTAAAGATCATTCAGATATCTGGAGGTCAGTTTTTCCCTCACTAAAACGTAGCCTTACTTTGGAGATATCCATCTTTCCTGACAAGATATCATGACGTGGTTGGTGCCAGTGGTTGCTTTAAAACGGAGCCCTCGACAGCCTCTGGCAGAACACGAAGGGGTTAAAATGTGAGAACCTTCACTTAAAGGAAGTGATGTGATGCTTTATAAAGACTTAATCACTAAGCTACCACCTGATAAACACTAGTGTTGAGGTAGGGTTGTTTTTGACTGTTGACTAACTTTTATTTGGAGGAAAAACACAACGAAATAAAAATGAGCTCAGTTGGGCAGAAATCTGTCAGCTGTCCCCCAGGTGTCTGTCCTGTCGACTGAAGCAGTGAAACGAGTGCAGGAGAGGAGTGAAGAGGAGGCCTCGGCTTCCTCCCCTCGGTGTGGTTTCCTGTTTGTAGGTGGGAGGATGTTGAGACGGTTGCAGCAGCGTTCACACAGCTCTGCAGCTTCTTCACACCCCGCCGCCACTGTTACATCTTCTGATTGGCTCGAGTTGTTTGTGTGAAACTTTTTTTTTCTCGGGCTGCAGGGCCTCTTATCCAGTTTCCAGTTGCAGTTTGATCGGCCCACACACCTCGCAGCTCTCTGCCGCAGAGCTGTGAACTTTCATGGTTGGTGAGTCACCTGGCTGCTGAGTCGGCGAACGTTTGGCACTTTTTAACCGTCAAAGTTCAACTTTATAGATCAGGTGATTGTTGAAAAAGACTTTTGGAGGCCGATGATTCATGTTTTTTGGACAGACATGAGCTGAGCTGATCTTCTTTTCTTGTAGGAAACGGTGAAGAAGAAGAAGACGACAAAGCATCGGAGGATCTGTGGCGGGAGTGGCAGCGAGGTGATTGGGTGCCGCAGCGTCAGAGGAGGAGAGTGGTGACTCAGAGTTGAGGTGAACATCAGCTCAGACATGGCCGATGCTGCCTTATAGTCGCCTCATGTGGACCAGATTCTGCAGCTGAACCGTCACCCATCCTCTCCAACTGTAGGTGAGTCCATTTTATGTTATCTGACCTCCAGCTGCTCGTTCTGCAGCATGGAGGAGCCGCGGCGTGTTCCCAGCATGCACCTGGAGGAGCTGGAGCTGAGCGTGAGGCCGACTGAAGGAACTCACTCACTTCTCAGCTCTTTTAATGCACTTTTAATTCTCTCAGGCGACAAAAGAAGAAATCACAAACTTTTTACACCAAAAAGTAAAAGTTTTTGTTATTATTTTATACTTGAGAGGCTGAACTGTGAGAATAAAGGTTTTTTTACGCGTGGTTGTGCAGCAAAAGATCGACCTTGACTCAAAATATGTTGACCTCTGCAGAGTGTCGTTGGTTTAATGAGAAAAATACTTTTACTGGATCTCTGGTGATAAAAAGTTACGTACAAGTTTGAGGTATTTCTTACGTTCTTTTCAAAAAACTGCTAAAATTTAGTTTGTAATCCAGAAAATGATCATTTAAAATGATGAAATATCTGATTTAAGAAGAGCAAAAGTCCAATATTACATGTAAAAGTCATTCAGTATTTTCATAATCAGTTAATCTGCAGATTATTTTGGAGATTAATTAATAATTGTTTGGTTCCTAAAATGTCAAAACATAGAGAAAAATGTTCTATTACAGGTTAAAGTCCTGCATTACAAATCCAACTCAAGGTAAAGTACAGAAGTATTCTCAGCAGCAACAAACAATTATTATAATTATCGTTTGTATTGTTTATAAAATGTCAGAAAATAATGAAAAAAGTTTCGTTCAAAAACCCAAAATATCTTCAGTTTGATTTGATATAAAACAAAGGAAAAAAACATTTATTTCAGTATTTCAGTATTCCCATTTCTGCATGAAAAATGACAGTTGAAGTGTTTCTATGTATTCTAACGATCCAATATCATCGATGCAAAATGAAAATATCAATACAGAGATACACCTTTACTTTATATTAATTGTTTTTATATGAGAATAAATTTATTTGTCGTGTATATGTCTGGAAGAATTCAGGAATCAAATTGTAGAATTATGTTTACTTTTTGTGAGTTGATATAACCGACCTGAAATCCTATTTTGTGAGTTCAGTCAATATCGTAATAACGAATAGATATAAAATGGTGATTAGCAGCTAAAAGTCTTTATTGTGCAGAAAACAGATGATGATAGTTTATCAGATTATTAAATGCATGTACAGTTTTAATGTTGTAACAGGTGAAGGCTGATTTTAAATACTAAAATCTATAATAATGCTTCATATTTTTAATGGTGGAAAGTAACATAACATAACATTTTTACATTCAAGTAAAGTACAAGTTTAATTCTGATGGAATCAATTCTAATGGATTATTATCACACCGGCCTGATCAGGTCACATGACCTTTTGATGACGTCACACAGCGTGTTTCCTGCCGTCAGCTTCGCTCTAAAGTTCAGTTTGTGTTTAATGATGATAGAACAAGTAAAACCGGGGATGAGTTCAAAATATGATTTTATGTTTGTTTGTTTTTTCCACAAACCAAAAGAAATCCAAGTTAAACAGGGAAAAAAAACTAAAACAAAACCTTAAAGAAAAAAAAGAAAAAAAACCTTTAACAAGGTAAAAAAATGCAGCAACAACAACAACAACAACAACAACAACAACAACAACAACAACAACAACAAAAACAACAACTAATAATAATAATAATGATAATAATAATAAAAAACTTCAACAAGGAAAAAAATAAAAAGTAAAACAGGAGATAAGGTGAAATATATTTATTTTAAAAATATAAGATAATTTTATTTATTTGTCTTTATATTTCTAAATATATTATTTTATATGTCCACATTTGTTTATTATTTTATTTATTTGTCTTTATATGTCCACATTTGTTTATTATTTTATATTTCCATATTTTATTTATTAGTTTAGATATTTATATTAAAGAGGGAGAAAGTACATAACTTTACAGTGTAAAGAGGGAGAAGTAAAGGGAAATAAATACATTTTGACTTCACACAGTTGCTTATGTGATATTTGGACAAACATTATAATAAATAATAAATAAATAATGCAGAATAATAAAAAAAAATGCAAAAAATCTGGTTTCACAGATTCAACATTTTTCTCAGAGTCGTTTTGCAGAATCAGCATCTTTAACTGTAAAACTGAGGTCATACTTTAGATGCAGGACTTTAACTCGTATCGGAGTATTTTACTGTATTCGAGCTTCTGCAGGTTTTTGTGGAGGTTTCCATGTGAGAGGTGTTCCAGTCCCTGCAGTGGGTCTGTGATGGTTCTTTAGTGGAGACTTTTGGTTCTCAGAGGAAATAAATGAAGTGTACCACCGTGTCTTTGTGGTGCCACGTGTGAGGCGGTTTTCCTTCCTGTGTGACGCACCTCTGTGATTATCATCATGTTCTTCCTCTGAAGCCTCAGGAAGGAAAAACAGCAGTAATTTACCAAAAGGGAGCAGCGGGTTCATCTCTGAGTGATCTCTTCCTCCTGTTAAACTTAGAAGACATGAACCTGTATGCAGTGGTGGAAGAAGTATTCAGATCCCTTACTTAAGTAAAAGTACTAACACCACCCTGTGAAATTACTAGTAAGTCCTGCATTCAAAACTGACTGCAGTTAAAGTTCAAAAGTATCAGCATCAAAATGTACTTAAAGTTAAAAAATAAAAGTACTCATTATGCAGAAAGGACCCATTCAGATTGTTTTATAAATTCTACATATATTATTAGATTATTATTGGTCGTGCATTTATGTAAGCAACGTTTTACTGATTTCAATATAGGGTCATCCCCACTACTTAATATACTTTATGTGGTTTAATCTATAAACATGTGTAATAACTTCAAATTTAATAATATATCATCATAATATCATGTCTTTTTGTTAAATCTCGACCTGAAAAGTAACTAAAGCTGGTAGCTAATTGTAGTAGAGTAAAAGTATGAAGTTACAAATGTGGAAATACTCAAGTAAAGTAAAAGTACCTCATAATTATACTTAAGTACAGTAATTGAGTAAATGTACTTAGTTACATTCCACCACTGCCCGCATGCTCACATGACGTTAGGCTTATTTTTCCAAATCCACATATATTTCCACATGTCTCTCATTTATATTTATTTGACTTAATATTTCCACATTTGTTCACTATTCAATTTATTTTTATTTTTATTTCCACATTTTTTATTTATATTTGTTTGTCTTTATATTTCTACAATCATTACAAGCTCTTTTTTTTCTTTTCCACTATATTATTTAAGTTTCATTGGATCCATTATTGAGTCATTAAGATATTTGTGTCAAAACCAAAGATTTAATTCTAAATAAAATGTCTCTGACCGTCTCCTGTCGTCCTGTGCTGCCCCCCTCAGATAAACATGGCCGTCTCCTGGCTCATCTGGGTTTTGGCGGCCGCCATCTTTGTCTCCACCGTCCT
This sequence comes from Centropristis striata, assembly GCF_030273125.1. Lineage (NCBI taxonomy): Eukaryota > Metazoa > Chordata > Actinopteri > Perciformes > Serranidae > Centropristis > Centropristis striata. The sequence continues at coordinate 21,875,074 of NC_081529.1, read as the reverse complement.
CCTGGCTGTCGTCTGTCTGCAGTGCCGGAGCAGAGGCCCTCTGGGTAGGATCTCAACACGTGGTTAACAATGGTTGCAAAGATTTATAATGACCTGAATGTCACTTCCTGTGGTTTGAAACCTGCCTCAGCTGACTGCTTTGACACTTCTGATGGTCACTGACGCTGCTGTGGTTTCTGGTTTCAGCTGCTCACAGATTTTATATTCAAATTAAATTTCAATGACATGAAACAGTTCTTATTGTTTCTGTTTCCTCCTGACAGTCTCCATCAGGCAAGGGAACTCCTCAGAGGACTACATGCCGTAAGTCTGTTATCCTGCTGCTCTACAAGCATGAAACGTGATATTTTTAATTTGATATTCATTTTAAAAGTTTTTTCCTTCTTTCTTTCAATCAGATCCGATCACTTCAGAGTAATCCATCCATGTAAGTCTAAAACACCTGAAAAGTTTCTGCCAGTTAGTAATGGAATACATTTTATATTCATCATGGCCTTGACTTTTTACTTGTTGTCCTTAACTTTGGACTCGTTTGTTTAGATTTGAAATAACTGTTAACAGTAACAATAACTATTGACATTAACAATATCTAAACAATAATCATTATTTAATGTTTTCATTATTAACTAATCATTAACAGACCAGAATCAGTTTCACTTTAAGTATCGCAATTAAAATGTTATTATGAATAAAATGTCCAGTAGTTTGCTTTGGAAGACGTTGTCAGTGTCTTTATGTTTCACAGTGGCAATTCTACTCTACGCTGTTGATGTTATCATTTACATTGGTCTTGTTTTTTAAAGATGACAGTGATGATGATGATGATGATGATGATGAAGGTGTCTTTCTCTCTGTTGAATTGCAGCCATGCCCAACTCCATCCACCTGCCGTCCAACCTGCTGTCACCTTTGTGAGTTAAGTTTTTATAACAAAACGCCCTTCATCAGCACCAGACTGACTGTCAATGCTACAGCGGGTCTGAAAACATGGCTGTACTGAACCTGAAATGAACTTTATTGGGGTGTTATGGTTTTCATTGTAATATTTTGTGTCGTTTTCAAACAACATCCTAGCTGATAAACTGTGGATATTATCTGCAGTTTATTATAGTGTTTTCATGAGGATTAACTTGTTGTTCCACAGTCATAAAGCCAACTGTTCAAAGCTTTAAAAATCTTTATAACTGTTGCTCAGATTCTTTACTGAAGTTAAAGTAACAATGCCACAATTTTAACATACACTGTTACGCGTATATAATACATCAGCGCGTCAGAAACTTGTTTAATCTCTATCTCCAGGACTTTTTGTTTATTTTTTTACTTTAATGATATTGCAACTAGTTGTACATATTTTCATAACTTTTATTTAGCCATTTATTTTTGCCCTTGTGGGGCTGCAACACCTGAATTTCCCCTTTGTGGGATCAATAAATTATGATCTGATCTTTTCCTTCGTTAAAAGTACCCAGCAACATGTACCTAAAGTATCAGAAAGTATAAGAGTGTAAACTTATCGAGCCTGAACGATTCTTCTTCTTCTTCTTTTTTTGCATTATCTCTAATCTGCTGAATATTATCTAAAAATTGTCTTATTTAATGTATGTTATCTCCGATTTACTGTTTATAATCCCCTTTTCATTGCATATTATTTTATTAATTTATTGCATAATATTTCTAATTTACTTCATGATATCTCTAATGATTGATATGAGGATACAGGGAAACATGTATATCTTATATTTCAGTACATGATGGCTTCAGAAAAATAGAAACGTAACTACAAACTTAACCTGTGAAATAAATGTAGTCAAGTAAAAAAAAAAATCAAATTTTTGCCTATGAGATGTAATGAAGTAGAAGTATAAAGATCATAAATTGTGTAGTCAAGGGGCGTTCCCAGTGGCACACCTGGTAGAGCGCGTACCATAGAGGCAATTTCCTCGTAAGCGGGCGGCCTGAGTTCAGATCCGACTCGGAGCCTCCCGCATGTCTTCCCCCGTCTCCCCCTTCACTCTGTCTGTATCAATAAAGCCCAAAAATGGCCCAAAAAATATCTTTAAATAAATAAAAATTGTGTAGTCGAATACAAAATTGTACTTCATTAGAGTACTTGCTCAGAGTTTTCTAGATGAAAATGTGGGACTAAAGAGGACTATAAAAGTTTAATATGTGATGTGTTTTGTTTTTTAGCTCTCCTTCCACTGATCCTGGAACTCAGCATAGACACAGATCCGTCACTCCAACAGAAACTGGTGAGATTCTGCTCTTCTGTTTGTGTTCGTCTCTATTTCCATTTAATAAGTCATGATTTATAGTAATGTTAGTCAGGAATATGAGAGAGTTTTTTTCTCTGATGTATAGTTTGTTCACATAACTTTAAAAAACTAACAATAACAATCTGACCCTTTATGTCCCACAGAAAGTAATCCAAGTTATGAGAATCCAACAGAGGGTAAGATCATGATTTCTTTACTACAGCAGAAGATAAAACTTTTAAAACTGATCAGTGATGAGACTTGATTGCAAAGATGTGGGACTCCAAAATTGGACTTGACTGGATACTTGAATACCAAGACTTTTTGGATTTGATTTAGGACTTGTTGGCCTCAATTTTTAACTTGATTGGTAAGTTTTGGGATTTGTTGACCTTAACTTTGATCTTGGTTGCTGAGACTCGAAAACATCTCGCCCTCATCATGACACTTGTTGGTTTTGGACTTGATGGCTGACACTTGTTGGCCTCAACTTGGGATTTGATTGACAAAACTTGAGACTTCTTGTTCTCAACATGAGACTTGTTGGTTTCAATTTGGGACTTGTTGACCTTGATATGATACTTGAATGGACTTGAATGCAGAGACTTGTTGGGCTGAATTTTGAACTCAATTGCCTACACTTGGGACTTGTTGGCCTCATATTTAGGGACCGAGCACTAACGGTGCGAGGACCCTATTGTAATTGGTCCATCTATTAATATTATTTTTCTTCAGAAAAAGTAATCGCCTTTTGGGGGGCTTTATCATATTCAAAACCTCCTCATTTTTGGAATATACATACATCTCCGCTGAAATTTACGTATTCTAGTGGTCCCGGGAATGGGCGTGGCAAAATGACTCAACAGCGCCCCCTTGAGAGTCAAGAAAATTAAGCCCCTCGCACAGGAGTGTCGTACAGACACGAAATTTGGTACATACATGTATCATAGGAAGACGCACCAAAACGTCTCAAGAACCCATACCCTAAAACGTACAGGAAGTCAGCCATCTTGGATCAAAAATGGCATTTCCTGCTGTTTTTTGCCATTTCCACGTCACATACTTTAACGAACTCCTCCTACAGATTTCCCCCGATTGACTTCAAACTTTGTCAGTACCATCACAAGGCCTTTGGGATTAAAAGTTATTGAAAGCTTTACCGCATGTCACACTATGTGGGCGTGGCATGGCGGCAAAATATGGCATCTCGCCCAGGCGGCAATCTCCGTGCCTGAGCATGGAGGCCAACCAGGAAGTGCATTAAGCCTGCAATTCACCGAAAATTCCAGTAGGGGGTGCTAAGTTTGGCTGCAAAAAAATCTGCCCATTCATTTCAGAGCAAAATTTGAAAACTTCTCACTTGATTTATTACCTCAGAAAAATTTTTCAGGACAACAATATAGTCTCAATCGCTAGTAAAAAATCATCTTCAAGAAAATTTGATGTCAATAGTTCTAATAATGGCCCCATTTAGAAGAAAATAGAATATAAAGAATCGTATGATTTGGGGCGTGGCTACAGGTCACTGACAAGGCGAGCCGTCACCAGGAGAGAAGCAGAGCAATGCGTATCCACGGCAACGTGTCAATAAAGTTATATATAACGTTATATAGATAGAAAAGAGGACGTTTACCCATTTGGTCTCATAACTTTGACCCTTTCACACTGTATTTTCACTAAATGACAGTTTATTTGAACGTTTTGTTCAGTAAAAATGTCTTGTTCAGTGTTTGGTTGGACTAACAGACACTCTAAGGAGTCACTGCTCAGTTTTCTGAGGTAAGAACTTACATCCCAGTTAATGCTCCAATTAATGCTAACATGAATTAGCAGCGGCTTCTCTCAGTCGGGTTGCCGGTGTAGAGAGGCTGTAGTCAGTGATCAGATCCCTCGCGCTCCGCCACAGTCCAATTATGGTCTGCTCCGCGTATCGGAAACAAGATGGCGACGCAAGATGGTGACGAGTATAACACTGAACTCGAGGCTTCCAACGGGCAGTCCACAAACCAATGGGTGACGTTACAGTGACTACGTCAATTATTTCTATACAGTCTATGGTCTCGCCATAAAACACGAGATCCTTATAACTTTCCCATTCTTTGTCCCACCTGCTCCAAACTTCTCATGCTTCATCAGAGTCCAGCCCTTAACACTCATCCCCTGAGAAGTAAACTAGGGGTTAGGGTTAGGGTTAGGGTTAGCTACAACCCTAACCCTAACCCTAACCCTAATTAGGGTTAGGGTTAGGGTTAGTTTACTTCAAACTTGATCAGTACCATCACAAGGCCTTTGGGATCAAAAGTTATTCAAATCTTTACCGACAGTCACATTATGTGGGCGTGGCATGGTGGCAAAATATGGCGTCTCGCCATAAAACACGAAATTGTTATAACTTCTCCATTCTTTGTCCAATCTGCTCCAAACTTCTCATGCTTCATCAGAGTCCAGCCCTTAACACTTCTAAATAATAATATTTCATAAAGCCCCGCCCCTTATGCTATATCCATGCCCCCTTTCATTAAATGACCACATTTCATATTGTAATGAACTCCTCCTACAGATTTAACCTGATTGACTTCAAAGTTGGTCAGTACCATCACAAGGCCTTTGGGATCAAAAGTTATTCAAATCTTTACCGACAGTCACACTATGTGGGCGTGGCATGGCGCCAAAATATGGCGTCTTGCCATAAAACACGAGATCGTTATAACTTCTCCATTCTTTGTCCAATCTGCTCCAAACTTCTCATGCTTCAATAGAGTCCAGCCCTTAACACTTCTAAATCATAATATTTCATAAAGCCCCGCCCCTTATGCTATATCCACGCCCCCTTTCATTAAATGACCACATTTCATATTTTAATGAACTCCTCCTACAGATTTAACCTGATTGACTTCAAACTTGGTCAGTACCATCACAAGCCCTTTGGGATCAAAAGTTATTCAAATCTTTACCGACAGTCACACTATGTGGGCGTGGCATGGCGGCAAAATATGCCGTCTCGCCACAACACACGAGACCGTATAACTTGACCATACATTGTCCAATCTGTCCCAAATTTCTCATATGTGTTGAGGGTCCAGCCCTGAACACACCCACATATCACCCACTCAGTCAGAGCGCCCCCCCCTGGCAACAGGTAGTCGCATGTTTTATAATTAGCCCTAGCAGTAGGCTTCACGTAGAGACACGAAATTTGGTACACACATGAATCATGTGGAGACGCACCAAAAAGCCTCTTTGACCCATATCTCAAACCCAACTGAAAGTCTGCCATCTTGGTTTGAATTTCGCACAATTCATCGTTTTTTCCCATTTCCACCTCGCATACTTTAACGAACTCCTCCGACAGATTTCACCCCATGGACTTTAAACTCTGTTAGTATCACAAGGGCTTTGAACTTTGGGATCAAAAGTTATTGAAAGTTTTACCGACTGTCACACTATGTGGGCGTGGCATGACGGCAAAATATGGCATCTTGCCACAAAACTATACATCCTTATAACTTTTACATACTTTGTCCCATCTGGTCCAAACTTCTCATGCTTCATCAGAGTCAAGCCCTTAACACTTCTAAACTACAATATTTCATAAAGCTCCGCCCCTTATGCTTAATCCACACCCCCTTTCATAAAATGACCATGTTGCATACGTTAACAAACTCCGCCTACAAATTTAATCCCATTGACTTCTATATTGGTCAATACCATTACAAGCCCTTTGGGAACATAACATATCAACACCTTTACTGACCTTCGAATATGTGGGCGTGGCATGCCGGCAAAATATGGCATCTCGCCATAATACACCAGACTCTATAACTTGACCATACATTATCCAATCTGTCCCAAATTTCCCACACCTGATGAGGGTCCAGCCCTGACCACACCCACATGTCATTATTGACACACAGTCATAGCGCCCCCCGGCTACAGGAAGTAACATGTTTTACACAGACACGCCATTTGGGACGCATAGGGACTGAACCCACAGCGCTGCGCCCGACGTGGCCTCCTCCGACAGCTCCACTCTGCTCGGTCCCGTTCAGTCTTGCTTGCAGGCCTAGTTGAACTTGTTTGTCAAGATTTGGAACTTGATGTCCTCAACTTTCGACTTCATTGCCAAGATTTGGGACTAGTTGACCTCAAATTTGAACTTGTTCTCAACTGGATATTTGATTTTCAAGACTTTTTGTATTTGGGCGTGTTGGTTTCAGCTTTGGACTCGATTGCCAAGATTTGAGACTTGTTGGCCCCATCTTTGATCTTAATTGCCAAGACTTCCACTTTTAGGACTTGTTGACCTGGACTGGATATTTGAATGCCAATCCTCAAGTTTGAACTTGATTGCTAAAATGATAGATGATGTTGGATGTAACTGGTTGATGTTGGATGATGTTGGATGATGTTGGATGTTGTTGGATGTTGTTGGATGATTTTGGATGATGTTGGATGTTTTTGCATGATTTTGGATGATGTTGGATGTTGTTGGGTGATGTTGGATGATGTTGGATGATGCTGGATGTTGTTGGATGTTGTTGGGTGATGTTGGATGTTGTTGGATGTTGCTGGATGGTGTTTGATGTTGGATGATGTTGGATGATGTTGGATGATGCTGGATGATGCTGGATGTTGTTGGATGTTGTTGGGTGATGTTGGATAATGTTGGATGTTGTTGGATGATGTTGGATGTTGGATGTTGTTGTATGTTGTTGGGTGATGTTGGATAATGTTGGATGTTGTTGGATGATGTTGGATGTTGGATGTTGTTGGATGATGATATGTCGTCCTCTTCAGGTCCAGACTACATAAATGAGAGCGATGCAGAAGACCCCGGCTACATGTATGTTTCTTCTTGTATGAACTTCTGGTTATTTGAGGCTGAAGCAGTAACTCACACCTGAACATCTCTTCTTCTTCTTCTTCTTCTCTGGTTTCTGCAGAATCGTGCTACCTGATGGTGAAACCCCTCAGAACAATCAGAGCCGAGCCTCGACGCCCAGTTCAGGTACGGTTTGGAAAACAGAAACAAAAATTCCAACTGTAGAGTTACATCCAACATTCACTTTATAAAGTTTCACAGTCAAAAACACACTGAACATCTCTGGTAGCTTTTTCATTTAATAACCTGGTTAATAAATCAATGTAATTTTAATTTTAATTACTATTTATTATCTCTAATTTACTGGATATCTCTGATTTATGACATTATCTTTTATGTACTGTATACTTTCTATATTATCTCCAACTAACTGTATATTATCTCTTATTTACTGCTCATGATCTCTAATTTACTGTAAAGTATCTCTGATTTATGACATATTATCTGTAATTTACTGAATACTTTGTCTTATTTTCTGCATATTTTATTTTATTTATTATTTAGTTTGTCTACTTTATTGCATAGTATCTCTGATTAATGGTATATTATATTTTATTTATTGTATATTATCTATATTATCTTTAATTTACTTTATATTATCTCTGATTTACAAGGCAATATCTCTTTCTACTGCACAATATCTGTATTATCTCTCGTTTGTAGCAGTTTATCTCTTCTTGATGGGATAATATCAATATTATCTATAATTTACTGAATACTATTTCTATTTTTTTGTAAATTATATATGATTGATGACATGATATTATGTCTAATTGACTGTTTACTATCTAAATTATCTCTATTTTACTGTATTATTATCTCTGATTTGTGACAAATTATCTTTTATTTATTATATGCGAACTCAAATGTATTATATCCTATCTCTTCTTTACTATATATTATCCCTAATTCACTGCATATGATTTGTCTTATTTCTAATTGACTGTATATGTGATGTAGGGGATATTAGCCCTTTTTTACTGCATAGTATCTCTATTATCTCTTCATTTATTTTAATATCTCAAATAATTGATCAGCTGTTTGTTTTCTTCCTCAGATGTTCGAAACGATTATGAAAACGTCCCAAATAAGAAATGTGAGTTTTTTATAGGAGCAGTCCATATTTCTTCATTCTAACATTGTTCATGTGAATTTTTGTATAAAACGAAACAAATGTTTAACTGTGTTTGTCCTCCAGCCTCCTCAGAGGACTATCTGAATGTGAACCCGCTGCAGCATCAGAGTGAGTTCAGGTTTCCACTGACAGCTTTGTGTGTCTTTGTCTGAACTCAGTTTGATCTTTAATTTCATGTTTTCCAGCAGGATCAACTCCGGATCTGTCTGCTCAGAGCAACAGCGACAGCGACGATGATGATGATGAAGGGAACTACGTGAACGTGAATGAAGTGACGCAGACCATCACAGTCTGACCACAGTGAGCTTTTCTTCTGCTGTTTTATTTAAACCTGATGAACGACTGAGAACAGAAGCTTCAGTTGAAAGAACATTTCTCTCTTGGTCATTTAGATTTTTCAGTTATTCCTGATTTATGATCTGTCGGCGTGAAAACAAACATCCTACCAGTGAAACGTTTCAGTTTTTTGTCCTTCCAGCTGTTCAAGAGAGAAACGAACTGCTGTTATGAAACATTTCTGCAAGTTGACCGCTTGAAATTAATACTGGCTTCTAAATTTGACCTCTAAAAGTTATGATTTTTAAAAAATTAGAATTAAAAAGAAAAAAATCCAGAACAGTGAAATTCCCCCCCAAAACACAATCATTTCTTCCTGTCAGGCATGTTCAATTCTATAAAATTCAACTTCTTTTTTTTTAAAGTAAATATTTTTGTCATTAGTTTGCTCCACAGTGTTTTTTATGTGTTCATGTTTGAGCTTTACTTTGATTTAACTGACAACTCCTGAGAATGTCTTAATTCACAATAGTATTTTTTACAGTGTATTTATGTGTCGTTACTGTTTCTGTCTCTGTAATCCACTTGTGTGAACTAGATTTTTCATTAACTACAATTCAATTAAACCTTCACAAAAAATCCACGATATTTGTGTTTATTTTGTCACAATGTAAATTCTAGAGCTAAATTGGACAAAATGACATTTCAACAATTTTAAATCCATTTCATCAAACTATATTATGACTTCTTTTAAATGATTTTGAATGAAATACTATGCTATAACTTTTTTCTACAAAAATATGACATGCTATAGTATGACTTTTTTTCCTAAATTTTGGACATCTCAAAATATGGTGTTTTTTTGTTACTTCTGGAAAAAAAACACCCTATTACATGTATCAACAGACTACAATAAGACCATTTTGAGAGTTTCAGCCGGTTTGATTTTTTTTTAACTTTTTGCCAAAACTTCTGACACCCTACTACATCATGTATCAACAGACTATAAATTTGACCATTTTAAGAGTTTCAGCCCATTTGAAAATATAATGACTGTTTCTCTAAAGATTTTGACATGCTATAGTATGACTATTTTTTTTTTTTTTTCAAATGTGTTGCATTTCAAAATATGGTGTTTTTTGTAATTTCTGGAAAAGCCACCCTACTACATCATGTATCAACAGACTATGTAAGACCATTTTGAGAGTTTCGGCCTGTTTGAAAATGTAATGACTGTTTCTCTAAAGATTTTGACATGCTATAGTATGAGTTTTTTCCTCAAATTTTAGACATCTCAAAATGTGGTGTTTTTTGTTATTATTTCTGGAAAAGCCACCCTACTACATGTATCAACATACTATAATGAGACCATTTTGAGAGTTTCAGCCCATTTGAAAATGTCATGACTTTTTGCCCGAAAACTACAACATGGAATATAGTACGACTTTTCAACGTGATTTTGAATGACATCCCATTGCATGATGACATTGATTTTGCATGTGTTAGAAAAATAATCTGTCACCTGTAGATGATGATCAAACTAAAAACACTCCCAAACACACAAGTTTTTTTATTTATTTCAGTGGTTTTATTATTAATGAACTGGTTTCGTCTGTAAAAGGACAGAGGAGGCGGGACGGGGAGAAAAACTGTTTCCACTGTCGTCGGTCTAAAAGTTTCCACCAGTTGTCGTCTTCAGTCCAGCTTCCTGTTCACGTGTGAAAACAGTTCGTATTTACACTTTAAAATCCAGAAAAGTTGTCCTGTCTAAAAGATGATGTGGGTAAAAATGAGGACGTGTTAATCTGATGTCAGTAGGTGGGAATGTTAGGAGTTGTTTCAGGATTTATTTATTTTTTTTAAGGGGGGGGGGGGTCTCGTCACACAGTAGTGCTCGTCTTCCTCTCCGGAGGCCAGATGTGATCGAGGAAGTTCAGTTTGCAGACGGGTGGAAGGACAGCTGCTGACCGGGATGAGCCTGAACCTGAACAGCTGGAAGAAACAACATAGAGAAATGTTTCTTTAAAACAAATTTTCCACATTCTCTATATTATGACGTTCAAATTCACATATGTCAAAAAATGTTGGACAAAAGGTTTCATAGCATGTATGCTATTAAATGATGGCCACAGATGTCGCAGTCTGTGTCCAAGGGTGTGTTTTACCTTGGTGGGGTCCAATGTAGAAGTGTTGTGGGGCGCCCTGCTGAGGGCCATGCTGGGGGTTGGATCCGCCGCCGCCGCCCTGCTGAGGGGGGACGTAGTGCAGCATGACGGGCGGCAAGCCGTGACCTGTAGTGTGGTGAGGCCCTGACATGCCTCCTGTGACGTGAGCCTGCTGAGGACAAACAAGACACCATCTGAGAAAATGCAAAATAAAACTATGTGCAAATTCTCTGTAAATATACTCCACTACGAGTAAAAGTTCTTACTGTGCAGTTAAATGAGCCCTGTCAGTATATATATTTATTTATCTCATGTATATATCATGTATATATCATATATAGTATATTATGTTTTTGGATACATTTTCCTGCTGTAGATTTTTCAGGTTATGCTAATTGTAAATAAATATATATATATATATATATATATTTACCTGTGTGAGCTGGCTGATTGAGGGGAAGCCGTGAGGCAGAGCCTGGTGGGAGGGGAGGCTGTATCCCTGCATGGTGTAGGAGGCCTGCGGGGAGTTGTGGCCCGGCTGCATGTTCGGAGGGGTCGGAGCCGACAAACCTCCAGAGTGGAAGATGGACTGAGGCTGAGGACCAGCCTGATTCGACTGGGGAGGAGAGAATAAAGTTAGGGTTAATAAGTTATATAATAGTTATAACACAAATGTGACATGATTTTTCAAACTGTTGTCATTCAAAATTTAATGAAAAATAAATGTTGTATAAAATCACATAAAAAAGTCATACTATAGCATGTCGATTTTTGTCAAAAATGGTCAAATTTTAAAATGCCTAAAAATGCTTCAAATGGGTCAATTATGGTCCGTTGATAGATATTAGAGCACAATACGACCAGAAATGACAAAAAACAACATATTATGGCATGTCCAAAAACTGAAAAAAGTCATACTATAGTATGTCGATTTTTGTAAAAAAAACTGTCAAATTTTAAAATGCCTAAAATGCTTAAAACAGGTCAATTATAGTTTTTGATACATATTAGAGCAAAATATGGCCAGAATTGACAGAAAAACAACATATTATGTCAAAAAATGACACCCTCAGAAATAGCATGTAGATTTTTGTCAAAATAGTCAAATTTTAAAATGCCTAAAAACCGCCCATTTATAGTATGTTTATACATGTCGCAGTATAGTTTGTCCAAAAAATAGTGAAAAAACACCATATTATGGATGTCCAAAAATGGCCCCCTCAAAAAAAAAGTCATACTCCATCCAGCATGTAGATTTTTGTCAAAAATGGTCAAATTTTAAAATGCCTAAAAATGCTCAAAATGGGTCGATTATAGTCTGTTGATACATATTAAAGCATAATATGACCAGAAATTACAAAAAAACACCATATCCTGTCCAAAAATGACCCCCTCAGAAAAAGTCAGAGTATGTAGTTCAAAATCACATCAAAAAGTCTAAATGCCGTACTGTTACCTGGTTGTGTCCTGGGCTGGGGGCTGTGTGTTGGGGAGGGGGCTGGTTCCCAGTCGGGGTGCTGGAGGGCTGAGGATGATGGATGGAGCCCGAGTGGTGAGAGAACGACTGAGCTGAGAGAAAAACAACAAAAAAAGAGATCTATGAACTTCTCAAAAAATGTAAACAAAACAGGAGAGTTCTCTTATATCTGTTGTGTATTCCATGACTTTGGGCTATTCTTGTAAAGCAAGTGAACATACTTGTCACATGCTGACAAACCATTACATTATATTGTTTCTGCTGTGGATAAAAGCAAAAAGGAGTCCCACAAGGTTCAATACTTGGGCTACTGTTTTTATCAGTTATTTTAATTAGCATTTTTATGGAGACAACACTGCTTTATACTGACGTGTTGACTCTGTAAAACTAGTTTTAACAAATATCCAATTTACTCTGTTAAATGTTCCTTTAAAATTCATATTGAACAGATCTCCAGATTTTGAGTGTTTCAGGTCATTTTCTTTTTTACTGAAAGTTTTGTTGTTTTTGCAATTATTTTGTTCTTATTGAAAATATGACTTTTGAGTGCCTTTACTGTTACAGGAACATTTTTGTCCAATGAGCAAATGGTGAAACATGTTATTATTTTAATTATTTTTACTGAAAATAAAAATAAGGAAAAAAATAAGAAATTCACATAAGTCAATGTTCTTCTATTTTGCCTCACATATTTATCACATTATCACACTCTCACAATTTGTCGTACAGTACCACAGTGAGACAGGAGATGGAAAAGTAAAAAGTAAATAAAATGTGTGCATAATGTACATATTAATGCTGTTCATAATGTACATTTTTAAATCCCATATTTAAAATAAATTAAAAACTGGAAATAAATAAAGAATAATAACCCAAAAAGTATGTGAACGTTTAGATTTTTTTAAATAAATGGAGAGAAATGAAAAACAATTATTATTTTTGTTTTCCCTGTTGTATCAAAAAAGTATTGAATGAGCTGCTCTGTAGCTGATGATATTACCAAACAAATGAGGAGAAAAAGGCAAAGACTGCGGGGAAACAGTGAGAGAGAGACAATGATGATGAAAGAACAGGAAACTGAAAAAGAAATGTGTGAAAAAATCATGTGCTGGTGTGACGGACAGAGAGAGCTGCTAACTCTGCTGCTGCAGGGTAAAATGTTTGTCTGCAGCCTTGCTGAACATGAGGGGAAAGAGTTACGACCCCAGAAAAAGACATTGTGGAGACATAATGTACTGAAATGCAGCAGACACCAGTCTGTTGTTCTGAGCCACAGTGAGCTCAAATGTCACATCATCGACGTCTTTATCTTTGTTGAGCATCATGTTCATAAACCTCGAAAGACTGCAGTCACGTTCAAACGAGATAAGAACTAACACGAGAGATACATTTGAACACCAACCGCAAAAACATTGAGCATCTTTCTGAATCCATCTAATGACTTCTGAGCAGGGCTGTGCCATGTCGTATCATTTACGATAATACAGCCACATTTTTATATGATAAAAACAGCCATGTTCCTACTTGTTGACATCAAATAAGTTAAAGTACAAAAGTACCAGAAATGAACTGTACTTAAAGTAAAAGTACTCAGATTGTTTTATTTATTTATTCTATATGTATTGTTGGATTATTGGTATTGATGCATTTATTTATTTTAAATGGGTCAATTATAGTCTGTGGATACATGTGGTAGTAGAGTTTGTCCAAAAATAGCGAGAAAACACCATATTATGGGATGTCCAAAAACGACCCCCTCAAAAAAAGTCATACTATATATAGCATGTCGACTTTTGTCAAAAATTGTCAAATTATACAATGCCTAAAAATGCTCAAATTGGGTCAATTATAGTCTGTTGATACATATTAGAGCATAATATGGCCAGAAATTACAGAAAAAAAACATATTATGGGATGTCCAAAAACTGAAAAAAGTCATACTTTTCGATTCGATTTTTGTCAAAAATGGTCAAATTTTAAAATGCTTAAAAATGCTTGAAATGGCCCAAATATACTCTGTTGATACATATCCTGTAAAGGTAAACACTCATTTTAACTACTTAACATACTTTATGTGCTTAAATGTATAAAAATGTTTAATCATGTTTTTTTGTTAAATCTTGATGTGAAAAGCAACACAAGCCAGCAGCTATATGTAGAAGAGTTAAAGTATAAAGTTACATAAATGGAAATCCCCAAGTTAAAATATGCAAGTTAAACTGTACTTCAGTTCAGTACTTGACTAAATGTACTGACTTATATTTGCAGTAATATTTTTATTATTTTCTAGTAAATTTGTTGTATTTGGCAGGTGTTGAGATTTACACTTTATAATTTAGAATTGTAGTTGATTTTTATTTTTTTGTTAGTTTTGTACTTATACAGACTGGAAAAATATTTTTTAAAAATCATATTTTTTTCTATATATTTTTCAGTATTTTGTCATTATTCGTTATTGCAAAAATACCCTGAAATATTGTATGTTTAGGTTTCTGTTTGTTGGATTGATCCGGTATAATTCTGCTTACCATACATGGCCTGTTGTGGCCCCTGGGGGCCCTCAGCCTGGCCAGGATACTGGGCCCCAGGAGGGCCCATCTGTTGAGGAGCCCCGGACGTCAACATCCTCGCTCCGCCCTGCAGCATTGAGTAAACCGGCTGCAAACAACAACAACAACAACAACATTCTCATTTTAGTTTAATATGCAGAGAATAGTCTTTAAATATGTTTTTTATTTCGGAGGTTTTGTGTACTACAACTTAATTTATTTTTTTTTACTACATTTTGTTATATGAGTATATATATATATATATATAGTGTGCCAGAAATCATGCCATATGCAGTATCACAGTCAAAGTTACTGCTGAAACAAAACTGAAAAGTGACATATTTGATTGAAAGCTTCCCTGGTGACAGCAGAGGGTTAATGCCGCGTACCTGTCCGTGGTAGTGAGGGGGCAGGGCCTGGATCACCTGACCGTACTGCAGGTAGGACTGGGGGTACGGGGAGGCCACCAGCGGGGGTCCTGCTGCCGAGGCTGCTGCTGACAGCATAGGGGAGGCGGAGGAGGCGTGGTGGTCCGGGCGCTGCCCCACCACCGGGCCTGGAACACAGAGGAAACACTGAACAATCGCTGCTTCTGCATTGAATACATTGGTTACACCAGGGGTTGGAAACCTTTACTAACTTAAGAGCCATTGCTGCCCAAAAAAAGAGAGAAAATCTCGAAACGGAGCCACCAAATTTTTTTTTGCCTTACAATGAAGATAAACAGCCTTAATTGAAGCCTAATTAACCTACCAACATTACTAATAGGTCACAATGAGCAGTTATTAATATGGTGGTTTTTTTAGAATGCATCAAGGACCCTCGTACAAATAAGAGGCTTAATGTCTAAAAACTGAATTAGAGCTATTCTGTTGCCGTGCCATTTATGTTATACCCTTGTTTTGTTTGTCTAATGTCAAAACAAAACATGTATTGTTCTGTGTATTGTTCCACCAATTATCTCTAATTTGTATATATAATTTGTATATATTTTTCTGTTATGAAAACAATAAAAATAAATACACAAAAAAAAACAAATAAGAGGCTAGATTCCTCATTAGGGCTGGCCGATGTATCGATATAAAAAAATTATCGATATAAAAGATATATCGATATATTTTTAAATGTGATATGGAATTAGACCATATCGCATATATCGAAACAATTTTTTTTCTTTCTTTATATATAAATGCTGCCCTTACTAGGGTTTGTCATATTTAGTTCTTTAGTAATGTTCGGTATTCTTTTCTCATATAAATATATTTATTTCAGAAAAAGATTGGCCTATTTTATTTCATGTGCTATTTTTATTCAAGATATTTTTTTCATTTAAATGTGCACCTTATGGAGCTCTGATTTAAAAAAAAAAAAAAAGGTCTGCCTGTTGTTATACAGCATTTATGTTAATTTAAATAAATGGTGTCAATAAAACTACTCAACACAGAGTTTGCTGTCTGTGGCGCGCGCTGCGGTGCTGCTGCTGGCACTCAGCAGCTCATGGTTCGAACATTTAATACCTCGTCAGATGACGTTTATTACTTTTTAATAATTTTTAATGGCCTTATTTTTGGCTAACTTCATTTAATACCTTTTAAAACCCCGCAGCAACCCTGAGAAATATTGTTTACAGACAAATTAAATGTATTGGTATATGTGTGGAGTTCACCTTTGGCTCTGGGGTATTTGCCCTGATTGACAGTCGACATGCTGTACTGATACATCTGAGGAGCCTGAGAGGAGAAAAACCAGAGTAAAGTGCCAGTAAATACACTCTGTATGTCCATGACATATATAATAACTTTCCCTGACTCAGACCTGGATCTGGTGTCCTTGGATGTGGAGCGGGGAGACGTAGGACAGGTAGTGTCCGGGCGGGTTGTTGTAGATGGCGCCCCCTGCTGGCTGCCCCGGGGGAGGCAGGACCAGAGAAGGGCTGGGGGGCGTCGGCCGGGGCGGGGTGGGGGTGGGCGCGGGCTTCTGCCACAACAACAGAAATAAAAACTGTCAGAGAGAGAAGAAAAAATGTGAAGATAAATGAAGCTGACACTACAGCCCTGTGTGACAGCTGACCTGCACTGTGTTCACTTTTATGGGGAGAAATTCTTTTGCGTTTGGATTCAGCGTCGAGTTTTTCACCTGCCTGCAAAACAGAAGACAACAGGAAAAAGTTCATTAAACATACACTGAACAAGGAAGTTTGACAAACTGATATGTGGGTTTAAAAATCGCCATTTGGACGAGTTCAATATCTGTTAACCATCTGAACCCAATGAGACGTTTCAGGACGTTATTTTGCTCTTTTTTACATCCTCCTCTCTGTGTCCTTGTGTTTCACTGCAGCATATAAAATCTCTATAAATCTATAATTCCTGCTCTATGGAATCAGCACAATCAGAACCACTCAAACAGTCTTTGTGCAGAATAACACAGTTAGAATGACAGAATTCTGAGAAAAAAAAAAGATTTTTATTAGAATAACATGGAATTTATGTACACTTTAACAACACAAAATAAAAAAACGGAAAAAAAAGACATAAAAAGACGTAAAAAGACTAGAAAAACACAAAATAACCCCAAAAATATGTTAAAAGACCTGCCAAAAAGACTGTACAGTTTTCTCAGCATTTTGTATTGAAGTGTCATGTTTCCAGCCCCTCCTGTCCTCTCCTCTCTGCTCTGTGTAAACAGCCTCTCCTGTCCTCTCCTCTCTGCTCTGTGTAAACAGCCTCTCGCTCTGTGTAATAAGATTTTCAGTGAATATTTGCCCCGTGACCGTTGGTCTCAGCAGAATCAATCATGTCTTCACAGTGTCTCTGAGGAGCAGAATGTAATGTTTTTAACAGGATCTGGTTAGTGCAAATGCTGTATTCTAAAGACCACGTGTAGAATAAAGAGATTCTGACACATATAAATATAAACATTGAACAAAAGTTTTGGTCACTTTTTATAACTGATGATCCGTTCAAGGACCATCTGAAAGTTCAAACTCTGACGATAATACTCTAACTTAACTCAGTTATTATAAGAGTGAAGCTGCAGGTGTGATCCAGTATCAGATGTTTGAACCTTTCTGACTATTGGGCGACTGTGTCCAACATTATCTATATTTTAGTATCTCAATCTGACACTAATTTCCACTTTCCTGTGATTTATCGTGACTTGTACCTGAGAGGACATGTTGTGTTTGTAGTTGACAGTTTTTACTCACGCTGCAGCAGCAGTAACGGCCTCTGGCTGCTCCCCGCTCTCCTCTGGACCCGGCCCGGGCTGCGGCCCCTCCGGGGGCCTGGAGATGGTCTGGGGGGGCTCCATGGTGGGCTGCAGGTCCGGGGCAGAGGGGGCGAGGGAGGGGGCGGGTTTAGGAGGCGCGGGGGATGAGGAGGAGGAAGAGTCGGGGGAGGTGGCGTTGAGTGGAGGAGGGTCTGAGGACGCCGGGCTCGCTGACGGTGACGAGGTCGGCTGCAGCTGAGACACACAGAGACAAACACAATAATAACTCCTCAAAACTTTAAATCTTTAAACATTTACTGAAGTTCATCTGCACTCGTTTATCAAATTATCTTAACAATTAAGAATCCACTTTATCAAACAGCAGCTTTAAAAACACAGGAACAAAGTGCTTCATGCTCGTAACAAACAAACAAACAAACAAACAATTCTAACAGCCAAAATCGAGATGCTGTCAGTCGTCCTATGGACAATAAACTCTTTGTTAAATCATTTATAATTTATTTATTTTTTGGTGGGGATACAGTTTGCAGGACGGAGACAAACAAAAGATCCTTCGCTCCTACAGCCATCAGACTGTCTCGTTCTAACAGAGATTCTACCAGACTAACTGAATTTACCCTCAGGGATAAATAAAGTGATTTTGATTTGATTGATTGATTTGGTTTGTATTTCATTTATTTGTTTTTTTTTGTTTTTTTTTCATATGCAGGTCTTCACTCTTTAATCCGTAAGCATCCATAGCTGGTGTATAAAGAGTTTGAGTGATTAATAACACAGTAAAATATAGCTGCAGTCATACTTAATGATATAATTACACACGTACAAGAAATGGCTTTAAAACTGTTGTTGTTCATGGTTCATTCCAGAGCTTTCAGCCATGTCTCACTTTTTGAGTTACTTTGAGTTTGAGTTTAACTTGTGATATTTACACAATACACTTATAAAAATAAATGTATAATATTCTATATTAAACTATGAAAACATATTCATGATCATGATTACACACACACACACACATAAATATTTATATATATATATACTTAAATATATATACATATACTTACACACACAATATTATTATTTTTTTATTATTATATATTTATTTATTTTTATTTGATTCATTTATTATTTGTTTGTATTTCATTTGGTTTTGAATATTACAAAATATATATATTTTTTAATTATAATTAAAAAATATTGTTTCATTTTTATTTAATGTATTTCTTTTTATTGGGGGGCAACAGTCTGAAATGTATATGGTTATGAACATTACAAAACTGGGTGTTATTAACTTTTAAATGTACATTTCAATAACACAAAAAAGATACAGATAAAAATAAATAAATAAATAAAGAGAAGAAAACACAAACAAAGAGCCCAGAGTTTCTCCTTCAGCTTCTTAAACGCTCCTGAAGTTCATCATGCAAATAATAACAGCACTTTCATAAAGCAACTTTAAAAACATTTTCAGTGCTTGTGACCATGAACCAAACATTTGCTCTCTGCTGTAAAACTCAGCAACTCATGGACCAAATCGTGTTCTAGTCTAGAGCACATATTTTGAGTCTGCAGGAAACATCCTGAGCTCTTGATATAATCGTTCTCACCCTGAACTCTTTGCCGAATTTGCGGAGTTCCTCCAGCTGAGACCTCTGCTGCACCGAGGGAGCTGCAGGACACAGAGGGGAAAAAACAAGTTTATTTTTAAACAAAGTTAGTTAACAAAAACTAACAAAAACAAAACTAATCATTTAAAAGGAAAAAAACAAACTAAAAATAACAAAAAACACAAATAAAAAAAAAACTTTAAAAAGAAAAAAGGTCAAATAATAACAAACAAACCACTTTAACAGGGGGGAAAAAAGAAAAACACAAACCGTTAAGAAGGAAAAAAAAACAAAAACAATAAATTATTTAGGAAAAAAAAGTATATATATATATATATATATATATTTTTTTTTTTTTTTTTTTTTTTTTTTTTTTTCCGGAGATAATTAACCTTTGTGTTTAACATGTTTCATCATTTAAACTCTTGTATGTTTTTTGTGTTCAAAGTGAGACAGAGTGAAGAATAATGATGACGTCAAAAAGGTAAAGTTGTGCAGAAACAGTGACACCAACATGACAACATGGTAAACATTTATAATATCTGGTAAACATGATAAACATTTATCATGTCTGGTAAACATGGTAAACATTTATCATGTCTGGTAAACATGGTCAACATTTATCATGTCTGGTAAACATGGTAAACATTTGTCATGCCTGGTAAACATGGTAAACATTTGTCATGTCTGATAAACATGGTAAACATGTATTAATGTTTATTCATGCAGGATGAAAAGGAGTCAGAGAGTTTCACCTTTGCTGCTTTTCCCTTCAGTCAGACTCTCTGTTCTCTCTTTAGCTGCTGAGTTCAGGATCTCGTTCACTGCGGACGAGAAACAAACATCTTTAACCTCAAACTTTCTGTCTAAAAGCTGCAGAATCTCTTTTTCTCTCCGTCCCACACCAGGGATTAGTCAGTGTCAGAAACAAGTTCTTAATGAGTGAAATGTTAAAAAGTGAGCAGACAAATAATAAGACTTGATGTTCTGTCGTTTTAATTCATTACATGCAGTCGCAGCATTAAAACTTTCTATACAAGTTTTTACTCTAAAAACAATTCATTATTTTATCTATTTGATTTAATATTAATTATGATAATAAGTTAACAAGAAAAAATATCAAACTTTTGCTTTTAAAACGTACTTATTGTGAATTTAACACATTATAAGCATTATTTTCTAACTAAAAATAAAAGAATAATAAGAGATTAATGGATCAAATAATAATAATTAGTTATATCCCTAAATGTATTGTTTTCTTTTATTTCTTTGTTACTTGAGCTATATTTTATATATATATATATATATATATATATATATATATATATACACACACACAAATAAAAACAAAGAAATAAGAAATGAATTGATAAAATAACAATAATTAGTTATGGCCCCAAATCAATTGATTTCTTCCATTTCTCTGTTTTCCCTTTAATATATTTATTCTTATATTTTTAATTATAATAAAAAATTATTATAATAAAATAATAACAACAAAATAATAATAATTAAAAAAAATTTAACAATTAGAAACTGAGGAATCTTTTTTTTATTTAGTCAGAAAATATATTTAAACATATAACTATTGGCTCAAAACATTTTGATTACATAAACAAACGTGTTTGGATGTGAATATTTTGACATTAAGAGAAGCGTCTCACCATCGACGGGGAACAGTGGCGTCGGGCCGGCGCCAGGTTTGGCAGCGCTGGTTACTGTGGCGACGCTGGAGGAGGAGGAGTCCAAGAAAGTGGGGCCGACCAGCGGGAGGTCCTGAGGAGGGACGTCTGGCTTCAGACCACGAGAGACTGAAGAGAGAGAGAGATCAGAGTGTGTGTGTGTGTGTGTGTGTGTGTGTGTGTGTGTGTGTGTGTGTGTGTGAGCTGCACCCACCTGCAGGGGAGGACTGGGAGTTCGGAGTCCGCAGGTTTCTGCTGGTCTGAAGTCTCTGTGATTTGGGGGAAGTTCTGGATGTAACTGAGACAGAGAACACAAATAAATTAAAAACACTGTTTACACAGAGCAGAGAGGAGAGGACACGTGAGGCCGGAAACACGGCAACACTTCAATATGTGGAGAAAACTTTTTTACTACATTCAAGAAACTTGGAAAAGTCTTTATATAGAAATTGTGTTTTAATATAATTTTAAAAAATATATTTGTCAGAGAAGTTTTAGTTTTGTATGCTTTATGTCATTATAACTATGTTATTCTGCACAAACTTTGCTTTTAACATGTATTTATTGTAAATTCAACATCTTTGAAGACATCCAGATTTATTTTAGGCATTATTTTTAAACATTTTGGGGCATTTTATAGACTAAACTAAAAAACAATAGGAAATGAATCAATCGAAAAAAAATAATTAGCTGTGGGCACTTGGAAAAGTGTTTATACATAAATACTGTTTTATTACAATTTTTAAACAATAATTAATCAGAGAAATTCAACTTGTTTTTTCAAGTTTCTGTCATTTTAACTGTGATATTCTGCACTAAGACATGTTTGAGTTGTTCTGATTGTGCTGATTACATAGAGCTGCAGGACTTATAGATTATATAGATTTTATATGTTGCAGTGTAGAGGAGAATGCGTTGCAGCAGCTGCTCACCTCCGTTGACGGAGGAGCGCGAGGAGTCGTTGAGCGACTGCGGGTGGGAGAGGGAGTGCGGGAGGACGTGGTTGGAGCAGGGTGGGCTGCTGGCCGGCGGGCTGCTCTGTGATTGGTGAGGAGAGTAGGCGGCTCTAACGGACAGCGGGCTGCTCCGGTCAGACGGCGGTTTGGGGGAGGAGCCGGGGGGCGGGTGTCTGGAGGAGGGCGGGGCGGCGGTCCGACCGGAGGAGCCGGTCCGCCCGGAGAGGCCGATCTCCCGGGCGCGCTGAGGCAGAGGGATGTATTTACCTTCCCTGGAAAACCAGACAGAGAGAGGAGGAGGTGAGAGGAAGACACACTGCTTCTCTCTACGCTTATTTTACTGTCGGCATATTTAACTTGAGCTTGAGTCACAATGTTTTGTTGTCTTATCTTAGTATAAATTCTGAAAATCATTTAAAAAAATGAAATAAAGGAGAGAAAGCAATAGTGATATTAAAGAATTTTTAGAAAATCACTAAATATGTAAATGAAGAAAAATTAAATAAAAGAATAATGGAATGGAAAATATAGTTTTAAAAAATTAATAACTGAAAAAATAGCTATGCTAAAAAAGGAAAAATATTTGAAAATTTAAAATTATGGAAAAATTTGTTTAGAAAAGTAAAAATAACTGAAAAAAATAGCTATGTAAAAAAGTATATATAAATATACTAAATATAGTTTAAAAAGTAAAAATGAATAAGTAAAATATAACTAAATGAGTAAATAAAGAAAAATATAGTAAAAGACAAATATTGGAAAATGGGAAAATATTATAAAAATGCTCGAAAATGTATGGAAACCATCTGAGTTAACTTCAATAATGTCATGTTTATTTCAGGTTAGTTTAGGAAAATAAATGAATAAATAAATAAAAACAAAAATTAAACATAAGAAAACCAACAGTGATATTAAATAATTTAATTTTAATATGACTATTGCTAACTAAAATGTAATTATAAAAAAGGTTTAAAATTCTAAAATTAATAACTGAAATAAATGTAAATATAACTAAATAAGTAAATGGAGCAAAATGAAATAAAAGAGGGAGCAACAGGGGCAAAAAAACAACAAATAGTAAAGACACATTAAATAAAATATATAAATACTGGAAAACTTATGGAAACAAATCGTTTAATTTCAATATAAAATCTGCATCCACTTCAATGAAACCTTAATTTTGGTTTAGAAATAAATTATAATAAAATAAGAGAGATAGATTTTTAACATCATTATCGTTAGATAAAATGTAATTATAAAAGTAAATAAGAATGAAAAGAAAGAAAATTAGAATAATATGTTGGAAAATTGGAAAAATATTTTGAAAATTACAAAAACAAATAATAAATTAAAAATTAAATTAAAGGACAAATATTTATCTCAATATAAATTCTGTAACATCTGAGGATTTGGGGCTTGGGACTGCATTCACTTCAATGAAACCTTCACTTTAGTTTAGAAATAAAAAAATAAATAAAAACAATAAAACTTAAATAAAAGAAAGACAGATTTTCAATATCACTGTCGTTAAATACAATGTAATTGTTAAATAGGTAAAGAAGAAAAAAATAAAATAACAAACAAATTGGAAGTTGGAAAATTGGAAAAATATTTTGAAAATTACAAAAACAAATAATAAATAAATAATGAAATAAAAGACAAATATTTATGTCAATATAAATTCTCAGATTGCATTCACTTTAAACAAACCCTCAGTTTAGTTTATAATTAAAAACAATAATAAAAATAAATTAAAATTAAATAAAAGAGAAATAAAATGCAATTATAAAAAAGTAAATAAAAAAAAATATATATATATAAAATTGGAAAATTGAAACACTGAGCTGAAGCTGAGAGGATCAGAGAACAGAATCAGCCTGAAGCTCCGTTTGATCAATAAATCTGTCTCTGCTTCCACGGATTTGCATCATAACCGTTATAAAGTGAATAATCAAACAGAAACGGCGTGCGCAACGTGTTTACCTGCCACTCGACGGGAACCCGGGGCTGGCCCGGTCCTCGCGGTCCCTCACCACTGAGCTGAACTTGTCCTCCTCGCTGCGGCCCTCGTCGTTCTCCAGGGAAACCCTGCGGCGGTACTGCAGGCTGCCCTCGATCTCGTTGGCCAACCGCGTGGCTCGAGCCTCTCGCTGCCGGAAAACCTCCGAGTTCCCTTTCTCCAGAGGCATGCTGGGAGGAGAGACGGAGGGGTGACGGGTTACAGACGGGTCAGAACTTCAGGAAGAATCGTCGGCTGTGGAACTCACGTGTACATGGAGAGACTGGAGTCGTAGGTGGACTTCACGCCGTACGTCTCCTCGTTAAACTTGAACATCTCGTTGGCGTCCCAGCCGTTTGACTGGCACAGAGAAACATTCATATCGTAAACAAACAGTGGAAGCTGTCCTTCACGCCGTTTTTAACCTTCTGAACCCGTTTGAAAAGGATGTTTTCTTTTAAAGAAATCACCAAAAATCCTCCGTTTATCATAGAAACTGTAGAAAGACATTATCATCAGAGTTTGAACTTTCCGACTGTTATGTGCCAGATGACTGGTTGTTCTTGAACGGATAATCAATTATAAAAAGTGACCAAAACTTGTGTTAAATGTTGATATTTGTGTCAGAATCTCTTTATTCTACATGTGTCATTTAAAATAAAGCGTTTGCACTAACCAGATCCTGTTAAAAACATTAAATTCTGCTCCTCAGAGACACTGTGAATACATGAATGATTCTGCTGAGACCAACGGTCATGTGACAAATATCCACTGAGAATCTGTTTACACAGAGCAGAGAAGAGAGGACAGGAGAGGCTGGAAACATAACAATACTTCAATATGTGGAGAAAACTGTTTTGGTAATTTTAGGTCTTTTTGTAATTGTGTGTCTTTTTTAGTCATTTTACATCTTTCTGTCATTCTAACTGTGTTATTCTGTTTAAGTTGTTCTGATTGTGCTGTTTCCATAGAGCTGCAGGACTTATATGTTGCAGTGAAAGACAAGGACACAGAGAGGAGAATGTAGAAAGAGTAAAAAAACTGAAATGTCTCATAAGGGTTCAGAGGGTTAAATTTCTTCTCAACATTCACTTTAACCTTTTTCACTTTTTCTTTTAAAATATTTGCTAAACTTGAAATTACTTTATCTCCTTGTATATGTTGTTGTTTTGGCTGTAAAATACTTACTAAATTTACTTTATCTTCTGGCTATTTTTTACAACAGTTTTTGTCCTGAGTTCTTAGATATTGTGTGTTTGTTTGTTTGTGTGTGTATGTGTGTGTGTGCTCACCGTGTCCGCCTCCAGCTCAAAGTTTTCTCCGTTTCCGTCCCAGCGCTGCAGGACTTTCTCCCGGTGCTCACCGTTCACACCGCGACGAGCTGATGGAGGAGTCAGTGAATGTGTCTGAACACACACACACACACACACACACACACACACACACACACACACACACAGGTCAATAATAAACAAAATCAAAATATTATGTAACTTTGTACTCCACTACATTTAACTGACAGCTTTACTTACTTTTCAAGTCGAAATTTACCATGAAAACATTTTTTTTTAATTCAAATTTAGGCAATAACAGTATATTAAATTGTTAAATGAGTTGTTAAATGATTTAAAAACATCTTAAAAATTTCAAAAAAAGTCTAGCTACAGTGTGTGCTCAGGCCGGGAAGTGCTGCCTGCTACAAACAGGATGTTTTGAAAGAGCTTTAGTGATTCATTTTAAAGTTTTCAGGATCAACGTTTGTCTGTTTTTACCTCTGACAGCAAAGTTGAGGTCGACGTCACGGCAGGTCATGGTCACCAGGTCGGCGGGGCTGAAGATCATCGTGTCTGTGATGTCCTCGATCTTCGGCAGAGACGACAGACTCCCCCCTCCCTCCTCTCCTCCTCCTCCTCCTCCTCCTCCATCTCCATCGCTCTGTTTATGAACAGCATCCACAGCCAGCTCACACTGACGACAGACAGCACACAATGGTTAAAAATCACTTACTGGAACTTCTGTGAAGGATTCAGAGAAACTTTTTCTTCTTGTTACCTGTGAGCTTAACGTCTTGAAGATTCCTTCGTACGCAGCGCCGTTCTTCACTCTCACGTCGCAGGTTGATCCCTGAAATGAGCAGCGAGACGCTTCAGTCCATCTGAGCTTCATGTTCATCACTAAATGTTTTTAGTTTTTAACTCTTTACTCACCACGACGGCTGTGAGGAAATGAAGCATCCTGGCGTTGTTGTAGACGCCTTCGAACACCTGAAGACACGTTTTATATATAAAACTGATGAAACTGAAATTTGTGGATTCATACGTAAGTTTCATATGAACACTGAAAACTGTTCTGATAGTATAAAAAACAACATGAATAACATTAATGACATTTTAGGCTATATCTTTTTTTTAAACATACAAAAACCCTCTTTTATTTATTGTATTATTATTATTATTATTAATATGTTTTATTATTGTTATTATTATTATTATTATTATTATTATTATTATAGGGAACACCTCAGATTTGGTGTAGAAATTATAATTGAATTAAAAAAATAAAATAATAATACATAAATAAATAATAATAATAAAGATATTAATAATAATAAGGATGTACAAATATTTATTTGTGCCTTCTGATACAAAATAACATTAAACTGCAACATTTGTGAGTAAATAAAAATCTTTGAAAAGTCTCCTACATGTGTCATAATAAGTAAGAGAGAGCAGCTGAAGAAATGTTTACATTATTCTCCTTAACTAAAAAAACTCTCGTGCCAAACATGAGCTCTGGTAAATATTTATAACAGTATAAAACTCAATAAAAACACTATTTCTGATACTTTAGGTAGATTTGTTTGCAATATTTCTGCTGTAAAATTAGGAATTTTACGTTGACATGAATGAAAAATTCCCACTTTCTCTATGTCCCCCTAATATAACACACAAGACACACTTCAAATATGTTTTTCTGGTGATCTGATGGATGTTCAGATATTTATAAATGTCTTCTGATGTAAAATAACATCGCAGCTGAGGAATTGTTTACATTATTCTCCTTAACCACAGAAATCTCTCTGATTTGAGATAAGTCCTGTCGAACATAAGCTCCGATAAATAATTATAACAGTATACAACCCATTAAAAAAACATTATTTCTGATATTTTAAGTAGATTTGTTGAATTTTACTTTGACATCAGCTCCAAGTTTCTCTATATCCCCCTAATATAACACACAAGGCACACTTTAAACATGTCTTTCTGTTGATTTAAATGGTGTACAGATATTTATAAACGTATTCTGATATAAAATAACATCGCAGCTGAAGAAATGTTTACATTATTCTCCTTAATCACAGAAATCTCTCTGATGTTAGATAAATCCTGTTGAACATGAGCTCCAATAAATAATTAATAAGTGTATTTTCCTCCTAACACACTGATCTGTGAGCACTTACTATGCTGCTGACAGGAGAGGACTGTGATGGCGGTCTCATTGTGTTTCTGGTCCTGCAGAGGATCAAAACAACAACAAACATGAGCTAAAAGACAACAACTGCTGCTCCGGTGAGAACAATAAAGCTCTCACAGGAGCTCAGCAGCTTCACAGCTGACAAACAGGCGCCATCACCATCTGGTACACATTAAATAAGCTGTAGTCATCCAAACTGTGTATATTACTGATAAAGTGGATAAATGTGAATGTTGCTGTTGTGGAGAATAGTAAAAAACCAGCTAGCTAAGTCGGCTAACGGAGCTAGCTTAGCGCAGACGTCGGATTTAGCAACAGAGACACAAACAAACCGCTAGAAACGAGGTCGACAGCACATTAGAAAGTGACAGCTGAGCAAGACGTAGTGTTTAAATTATACTTTTTAGTCATGTGCATCCCTGTTATTCCAGTCTCGTCGTTCCAGTGAAGAGTCACACGGTTTGACAGGCCAAACACGATACACCGCTGAAAAACAACAAAACACGGCGACCGGTGAGCTCGATTTGCTGCAACCTGGAACCTGCTGAGCATGTGATGTGGGGCGACTCAGGCGGGCGGGCTGCTATCAAGCATTAAAATCAGCACAAACATTTAAATTTAATTAACTGTATTTTAAACAACCAATATTGGTAATAAAAGTGTACACAAAGTGTGAATATTGCCGCATATCAACATAACTCAAAAACAACCGGGAGCAGCAGAGATTACTTAACAAACGAACCAATCGTAAACCCCGCCCATTGGCTCAATCTACAAGCTGATTGGACAAAACGTCCCGTCAATAACTGTTTACCTGTTTCTCATTGGTTTGATGCGGTGTCAATCAATCATGACGGGCTGTCCTCAGAAAGGTCACGTAAGGAAACTGATGCTGTTTTTATTTGGTTTTAGCGAAGAAATTAAATAAAAAAATTATAAATGTTTTCTATTAATATTTATCTATTACGTATGTTTCAACCATTTTTTTTATTAATTCGCAAATTGTTTAGGCTGTAGTCAGAAGAGAGTAAAAGAAAAACATAAATCTCACTTTACCTTGCCATTTTAATTTAACGCCGCAGGGGAAACTGTTCTTTAACTTTTAAACAGATAATACTGCTTATTAAAATATTTTTGTTCACCTACAGTCTTGTTTCACTCATATATATATTTTTTTTTTTCTTTTTAATAATGTAAATATTTTAGTCAATCAAATGCCAGAAGAGCGTAAAAAAACAAGCAATTAAAATATTATTTTGCAATTTTTGTCTCCAAATGCTCGAGTTTAGTTTAAACCAAATCTCATTCAAAAATATGTTGATTAAATGCTGCTTTGTGTTATTTTTTATACCATTGATATCCCTTTTTAAAACATTTTGTTTGTACAAAATCTTTTCCCACTAAAATGTATGTTTTATAGTTCTCAATTACTAATTACTTATAAAACCAAACTCTAAAAAAATCTCTCAGTTTAACGTTTCCTTGTGTTGTTCATTGAGGAACTTTTATGTTGCTTTTTAAAAAAAACTTTAAAAGTTTCTACCCGTTTGAGGCTGCTGAGCAGAACAGAAAAACATTTCATTTTGTTGCTCGTGTCGTTGAACAACCAACAAATAGTTTTTGGGATTTAAATTAGTAATATTGTGTAGATGAAAAAAATAATTTTTGTTATGGAGGATGATAAATTCAGGCATTAAAAAACAGTTGTAATTACTATAATTAACAGTAAGAATTATTATTATTATTATTAATAGTGATATGTTTTTTGTGAAGAAAGTGAATGCATATTTATGTCTGTTTTTATTGATTTTTTTTTTTCCATTTTGAATATTTGTTATTATTTTTATAAGATTTATTAAAATGTATTACTATTATTAATATTATGTAGGGCTATATAATCAAATTCAGGCTTTAAAAACAATAGTTATAATTATGATAATTAACAGTAAGAATTATTAATAATATAATTTATAATTTGTGGAAAAAATGTGAAAAATGCATATTTATAAATGTCTAAAAATGTATTTTTAGTTTCTGATCATATTTTGATTTTTTATATTTATTTTTATGATGAGATTTATTTCAAGTTATTACTTATTACTATTATGCTGGACTATATATTCAAATTCAGGCCTAAAAAACACAATTATAATTAACAGTAAGAATTATTAATATTAATAATAATATTTATAATTATTTGTGAAAAAAGGTGAAAAGGATTTAGAAATGCCTGTTTTTATTAATATTTAATTTTTTTCTGTTTTGGATTACATTTTGAATTTTTATGATTAGATTTATTACTATTATTACTTATTAATATTATGTAGGACTATATATTCAAATACAGGCATTAAAAACAACAGTTATAATTATTATAATTAACAGTAAGAATTATTTATATCAATAGTAATATTTATAATTTTTTGTGAAAAAAATGAAACATGAATATTCATAAATGTCGGTTTTTATTGATATTTAATTATTTCCGTTTTTGATTATATTCTGTATTTTTGTAATCATTTTTAAGATTTTTATTACAATGTATTACTATTACTATTATGTAGGACTATATATTCAAATTCAGGCATTTAAAAACAGTTATAATTATTTTATTTTACAGTAAGAATTATTAATAATCATGATTTTTATTTTTTTTGTGTAAAAAAGTGTATATGCATATTTAGAAATATATATATATATATATATATATATATATATACATATATATATACATATATATGTTTACATATACATATATTACATTTTTTTGTATTTATTTTCTATGTTTAGATTAATCAAAATGTATTACCATTATTATTATTAATATTATTATGTATGACTATATAGATTCAATTTCAGGCTTTTTTTAGGTCTTGAATTGATTTACATTGTGTACGTATTACAAGATTTTCTTTCGACCTTTAAGTTTTTAGTTATTAAGGTTTTTGTCTTTAATTTAATCATATATTTTTAGAAAAATGTGTTTGTATGAGCTGGAAAACCATCAACAATTCTCAGTTAATGTTGGAAAATCAAGGATTTTTCAAGACTACATCTTCAAATTCAGGCATTAAAAACCTAATAACATTTTTTTCCAAATTTTATAATTTATTTTTATATTATAAAATAAAATTTTAGGTCATTATGTTTCATTTATTTATTTTGGCTGGAAAACCAAGGATTTTTCAAGGTCTATATATTCAAGTTCAGGCATTAAAAACATTTTAAAAATTCCATATTTTTAAGATTATGACCAAACTTCTGATCCGTTTTTCTTTTTCCTGCCGTGGCAACAACGTGCTGATGCACCAAACAGTTTAATAACAAACGAGCAGAAAAAAAGACAAAACACAGCAGGGACTATGTTTCACTATATTTATATTATATCATTAAATTCAATGTAGTACCTGAAACTAACCACACGGGGCGGACAGACGACGCTGCCCGCCCTCCACACACGGTCCCAGCAAAGAGAGAAAAGAGACAGAGAAAGGCACAAAGAGTTCTGAAACTGAGAAAAGGACACTGAACATGATGATTTCGGGGGGGGGGGGGGGGGGGGGGGGGGGGGGGGGGGAGAGAGAGAGAGAGAGAGAGAGAGATGCATAAAGACAAAAACATGAGCAAAGAAACGAGCGGTGGAACAGAAACGACTGGGCTGAGAAAGAAAGGGGAATAAAATGAACCATGAATGAAACGGGAGCGACACGATGCAGGCTGATGACGACACACACAGAAAGGCACAAGTAGAAAAAGTAGGTATTCTCATTGACATTTTCTGCTAATTGTATATTATTTTTTAACCCTTGATGAATGGAGGATGAGGTCGAGGAGGAGAAAACAGCATGAAAAGAGAGAGTAGCCTCCAGGCATTATAGCAAGTCTTCTATATATATATTTATAGATATATATATATATATATACATTTTTTTCCTTCTTTTTTATCCCAAAAATAAAAAAAGGCACAAACACATTTTCAATTACAAGATGGAGTCTGAACAAGTGTTACATGGAGTAAGCATACAAAATAAAAAGGTGTCATAAAAACAAATAAAATTAATACTATTATTCTGACTGTCATCATCATCATTATTATTATTATTTCCATCAATAATTATTGTTATTGGCTTCATCAATAATTTCTCTTTAGCGTCAGAGAGAGAAAGAGAGAGAGACATTTACTGAGTGATGCTGCTGAGTGACTGAGGTAAATGTTTCCTGCTCCGCTTCTCGTGACGCCTTGACCCCGAACGTCACCACCACGACGCCAACCAAACCCCATTCACAAAATTAAAAATAAAAATAAATCACAATTTAACGCTGTGAGGCTGTTAAAGGCCAGGAGAGAGAGAGGGGAAAATGCTCTATTATAGTCTTAAAACTAAACCAAACTCCATTCAAAAATTTGCTTATTATCACTACATTGCCAAGGGTATCAAATGCCAGAAGAGCATAAAAAATATAATTTCATCTTGAAATTTTTTTGTTTCCTGAAGCTCTTAAAATTAAACAAAACTCCATTCAAAAATCTGTCAATTTAACGTGTTATTTCAGGAAACTTTTATACAGATATTATGCCTTTTTAAAACATTTTGGTCTGCCGAAATCTTGTTCCAGTAATATTTATATATTACTTATGCCCTTAAAATTAAACCAGACTCAAAAATCTGTCAAATTGATGCTGCCTGGCTGTCAAAGGCCAGAAGAGAGAGGGGAAAAATGCTCTTTTATTAGATTTTATTGGCTCTTTTTATTTAATATTGGTTAGCGTATCAAATGCCACAAGAGCATAAAAATATATAATTTTATCTTGCAATTTTTGTCTCCAGATGCTTGCAAAATTAAACCAAACTCTTTCTTTTTGAAACAATTTAAGCAGCCTGCAATCTTGTTCTGCTAATATGTATATATTAATGTCAATTTAAAAAAATATAGTTATAATTGATTCATTGTTTAGTCTGTCCAATTCCAGAAGACAGAGAGGAAAAATGCTCTTTTATAGTCTTAAAATTAAACCAAACTCCATTCAAAAATCTGTCAATTTAACTCTTTTTTTCATACAAATGTCTTTTTTAAACAATTTTGGTCTGCTGAAATCTTGTTCCACTAATATTTACATAGTTACTTATTATTACTACTAAACTAAATAAATAATGGATATAGTTTTTAGGGTCTCAAATGCCAGAAGAGAGTAAAAAAACACACCAATATCGCTTTAATTTACATGGTTTTCTCGACAAATTCTCTTGTACAGTTTAACTGGTGTACCTTAGTGTTAAAACTAAACCAAACTCCATTAAAGTCAGTTTAGTGCTACGCGCTCTTTGAGGAACTTTTATAGATATTTTTAAAACATTTTTAAATGCCTGTAGTCGTGTGAGAAGTAGATCTGCAGCTAACAATTATTTTCGTGATCAATTAAAATCTGCAGACTCTTTTAGTGTTATTGTTTGTTTTTGTTCATTTTAATTAATCTGTTGATTAATAATAATGATGACACACCAATGCTACTTTTTCTTGTAATTTTTGTGCCCAAAAGTCATTTAGTTTTCAATTTTTTGTTTGGTTTATAAACATCTTAGAATGTATTTATTGTACTTACTCACTATTTATCCTACGTCGTAAAACAAAGAAAAGCAGCAAATTCTCCAGAATCTGGATGCAAAAAATAATAATTTCTGCTTCATAAATGAAGAAATATATAAAATCAACATTAGTGTTAATATGAATATCCCTTTAATGTTGTCAGACAATTATAAGGGATACAAAGTGATTTTAGATTGTATAAATATTCAATTAATTATTATTAATTATACAAATTGGAATATACTATTAATAACACTATTGTCTTTATTTTTGGACACGTTTTAAATGATTCTGACAGAAATATCAACATTTTAAGCTTCCGTTTGGTCACTTTTTATAATAGAAACTTTTTTAACACAATGCGTTCAAGGACTGTCGGAAAGCTCAAACTCTGACGATAATGTCTATTTTTACAGTTTTTGAAGGAAAATTTGCCCCAAAAGGTGTGAAAATCTTCTGTTTAATATGTGAATGTTAATGTGCATGTTGAACCTTAAAGGGACAACCTGGAGCACGTCTGGTTCTCCAAATTGGGAAC
The DNA here is from genome assembly GCF_030273125.1 of Centropristis striata. Lineage (NCBI taxonomy): Eukaryota > Metazoa > Chordata > Actinopteri > Perciformes > Serranidae > Centropristis > Centropristis striata. The sequence continues at coordinate 21,841,262 of NC_081529.1, read as the reverse complement.
CAAAAACCATCATCTACCACAGGAAATACACTGACTGGGTAAATATTCAATAAATGATTAAAACATTTTTTTTAATAGTTTATGTGACTACTGTTTTTATTTCTGGCCACATTTTAAATGACACAAGTAGAATAAAGTGATTCTGACAGAAATATCACAAGCTTCGGTTTGGTTAGTTTTCTGATGTTACACATGATGCATTCAAGGACTGTCGGAAAGCTCAAACTCTGACAATAGTGTTTTTAGTTTCTTTCAACATTAAACGGTGGATTTTTGGCGATCTCTTAAAGGAAATTTGCCCCAAAACGTGTGAAAATGTTCTCTTTTAATATACGAATGTTAATATGCATGTTGAACACATCTGGTTCTCCCATCTGAGAACCAAAAACCATCATCTACCACAGGAAATACATGGGCTGGGAGTATATATTAAATAAATGAAAATAAAATGAATAGTTTATGCAACTATTATCTTTATTTTTGGACACGTTTTAAATGACACATGTAGAATAAAGATTTAATTTTAAGCTTCAGTTTGGTCACTTTTTAACTGATGAGCCGTTCAAGGACTGTCAGAAAGCTCAAACTCTGACGAGAATGTCTGTTTTTACAGTTTATTTAGACGTCAAACTGGTGGATTTTTTGGGTTCTCTTAAAGGAAAATTTGCCCCAAAGCGCGTGAAAATGTTCTCTTTAATACATGAATGTCAGGTTGAACCTTTGAGCTGAATGGAGCCTGCAGGGCGTCGTCTCCGTACCGGTTGGAGCGTGAGGTTCGGGGTCTAGCTGCCACGCACAGATCACGTCTGCAGAGTGTTTGGTGCCGTGTTGGCGGGACCACTGTGAGGTATCAGGACTGCTGGCTTCACGGCGAGTCGTACCGGCAAAAACATAAAGCTTATCGGACTACATGAGGATAAAAAATAAAAAGAAATGTACCGCGATGGTTAGTGTTGTAAAGCCGCTCTCACCCGTCTCTCCGTCTGCTTCTCTTTCTCTCGTAGTGTTAGTAGTACTCCTCCTCTTCCTCCTCCTCCTCCTCCTCCTCGCTAACAAAATAAAAAAATACTGGTTATGAATGGCTATGATGTACGCCGCCTCATCCAATCTCACGTTCGCTCACACACACATTCAAACACGCACACACACACTCCTCCTCCTCCTCCTCCTCCTGCTGCTGCTCCTCCTCCTCCTCCTCCTCCCCGTCTTCCCTTCATCAGAAGAAGGAGTACTGGTTGTCGATGGCTCGTGGCGCCCTCGCTCCGTCCCTCTCCTCGCCCTCCACAGCTTCTAGTTGGCGGAGAGGAGTGTCCCTGTCCCTCTCCTCCCAGTCCTCCACTCCTCCTCCGCTCCCACCGCCGCTGCCTCCGCTTCCTCCTCCTCCTCCTGTCGTCACCACAGCTGCCGCCGCTGCTGCGCCTCCTCCTCCAGCTGCGCCTCCTCCTCCTCCAGCTGCCACCTCGGCCTCGTTTCCTCTCTCCTGGGGAGGAGTCGGGGGCGGCGGGCGGCCCGGTGGCAGCGGAGGAGGCTGAGGAGGGCTACGGGGTCTGCTGGTCAAGTCTGCACGGAGGAGGAACAGAACAGAGAGAGAGAGATAGAGAGAGAGAGAGAGAGAGAGAGAGAGAGAGAGAGAGAGAGAGAGAGAGAGAAACAAAAAAAGGAGGGAAATGAGAGAAAAGTGTAAATAAAGGAAGGAGGAGGAAGTGGAGGAGGAGGGAAATAAGGCCAAAAGTGAAGTGAAGGAGGAGGAGGAGAGAAAAGAAAAGAGAAAGTGACAGTGAGAGGCTCATTAGATGGAAGAAGTCAGTGGTCATGGAGTCCATGGGAGTCATGGAGGCAGTCCACCAACACACACGCACGTACGCACACCTGCAGACACACACACACGCAGGCACACGCACACACACCTGCAGACACATATACACACGCACGCACACATAAAAAAAATAAAATAATAAAATCTGAATGTTTGAGTCACATACATTAAAATAAATAACTAAACTCTCTCGCTCCCAATCTCTCTCTCTCTCTCGCTCTCTCTCAGCAGAGTCCGGTCTCACTTACACACAGTCAGAGATGGGGGTTGATGGAGAGTCAGGATGGCGCGTGGTGATGACATCACAGACTGTAGGCCGACTGCCTGCCCTGTCCCGGCCTGCAGGGGAGGAGCCAACGGAAACAACAACAACAACAACAACAACAGAGAGGTCAGAACAGCTGACGGGTGCAGATACACGTGATGGAGAAGCTGAATATCAATGCAGCGTTTTGTTTTTCTTTAGTTAATTAATCAACTCGAGGACATTCTGATGCTTCACAAACAAACATGTTGTTTGAGATCTACAGATACATGGAGGGGAGAGGAGACATGAGGGACAAGTGGATGCTTTTGTTGTTTAGATATCATGCAGGATGGATCAGCTGAGAGGAGCAGACGAGCAGCACACAGATACAAACACACACCTTCATGGAGGTCTTCCAGGCTTCTACAGGCAGTGAAACACCTTCAGACCAGCTCTAACTACAGAGAAGTTGGGACGTTGTGTGAAGTTCAATCCCCAGTGGACACGTTATTTATGTCCGTCACTTATGTGTTATTTGTTCCGAGTTTGTCATGTCTCTGATCCATGTTTAGATTTATTTGAAGCAGTACAAGTTTGTGTGTATGGATTGTGTGCATAAATCAAGTTTTTTCTCTATATGCTGAATATGGTCGAAATGATGCAATCTGGTGGAAAGTAGTCAAGATTATCAATTCCAAGGCCAAAGCCCAGATTGACACCAAGATTTAATAAAAATGCATGTATGGTGCTTTAACTTAAGTGAGATCAGAAACAGTTTCAATGTCTCAACCTTCAGAGTAACTATTGTTTGTAAACAGTGTATTTTAGCCTTACTGCAGGAGCTGAGCTGGAAATAATAATATAAGAGCTTATAAAAATATACAATCTGGCCAAAATTCATGCCAAATACATGAACACAGCCAAAACTATTAACAAATAAAGAATGAAAAGCGTGTAATATGTGCTCAACCTGCCCAGAGGGTTAAATGTGTCGATCCCCACTGACACACTACTGTTTAAACCACACAAACATCCTGCTGTAAGTGTGTTTACAAAAACAGAACATAGACCATTTTTCCCTTCTGACCAGGTAAGATTGAAGCTTTTCTGTAAAAGTAAAAGACGTTTCCCGAGGCTGGTTCTTCTTTTTTTTTCTAGTTTTCACTCTAGGGACAGGCGTTTGGAAGAAACCTTACAACTTGATTATCTCTAACATTAACGATCATTCATTACCATTAACCGCTTATCCGCAATCGGGTCGCGGGGGGCTGGAGCCTATCCCTATCTCATTGGGCTAGAGGCGGGGTACGCCCTGGACAGGACGCTCTAACACATAGAGACCGACAATCACACTCTCGTTCACACCTACGGGCAATTTAGAGTCACCAATTAAACCTAAGTGCATGTTTTTGGACTGTGGGAGGAAGCCGGAGAACCCGGTGAGAACACACGCTGAAGAGCCGCAGGCGGGAGGCAAACCGGCGACCCTCTAGCTGTGAGGCGAGAGCGCTAACCACTACACCACCATCGGGCTACACCCGATCAATTAAGCGATTATTCGCTGCATGCATACATGAGCAAAATAAGAGATTAGATAGTACTGTGCAAAAGCCTGTTGTGATAATGGATGCTTTTATTTTGAAAGGACAAAAAGAGACTTGATCCTGTCGATGGTAAAACTAACTCAGTGAGGTGAAACTGTAAAGATAATGTCAAGGAGTTCAGTGTTTTAGCCCCGAAGAGACATGAGGTTAGTTTTCACAGTAATCTTCATATTTAAGTGTATTTTGTGTTTAAATAAGTTTTGGATCAAATTAAACTCAGTAATTCATGCTAGCAAGGTTTGATAGAGTAAGATAGTTTCCCTTGTCTTTCTGTGTGTTTTATAATTGTTATTGCTACTTTCAGTCTGTAAACTGTAGCTTTATCCAACTTAATTCTCAGCTCATTGGCTTATTGACGTACGGCTGCAGAATGGAACGCTCGGCGTGTTTCAGTTCAGTGATACTGATACACAGTCAGAGATAAAATTAAAATTAAAAAATACACAGATCTATTAAAAATTCCACCTGATCGGCCAAATTCGTAAACAACCATTAATCAATTATCGATTAATTATTCCCAGCCCTAGTTGACTCGTACCTGGCTGGCGAACAGCGGTGGCGCCCACGAAGCTGATGAGCGTGACGTCTGAGGCGCCGCCGGACTCCAGGGGGATCGGGTGCACCCGGAAGTGCTCCAACATGTCGAAGATGGACTGGAACCAGAGGTGCTGCACCCGGCATTGACCGTCCTCGTTCAGGGACAGACGCAGGTGCTGCAGAGAGACAGCAGAGGAAGGACTTTAGTGAAAATCTCTCGCTCACTCAAACTCTCTCACTCTTGCTCCCAGACTCTCCGCTCTCTCACTCGCTCCCAAACTCTCGCTCACTCAAACTCTCTCACTCTCTCTCTCGCTCTTTTCTCTCGCTCTCTCCCAAACTCTCTTGCTCTCAAACTCTCTCGCTCTCAAACTCTCTCTCTCCCAGACTCTCTTGCTGCCAAACTCTCTCGCCATCTCTCTCCCAAACTCTCTCATCTCTCTCTCACTCCAAAACTCTCTCGCTCATGACAGATATTCTATCAATATTCAGAGGTTTGAAGTCAGTTAGAGAATGAATGAAATAATCAATTATGTGTAGATATTAATTAGCTGAGTGTTGGACTCACCTTGGCCTTGCCCTGGAAGTTAAAGGTGAGTACGTACTCTCCGCGCCGCGTCTCGCTCTGGCGAACCAGGAAGACGCCGTGGCTCGCCGGGCCTCCGGCCAGCACCAGCTGAGCAGCTTTGAGTCGGGACAACGTGCCGTGGAACCACTGACACTCGCTGAGCGGGTGCTCCACCGCCTCCGCCGTGGTCACCTCCGAGAACAGGAAGGAGCCTGAGAGACGGGAGAAAGTTATTGACGTTAGAAACACAAACCTGGAAAACTCTTTGGAGCAAATATTTTGTAGATTGTAGCTGAATTTCAAAAACTATTTTTTTATTGTTTGGATTAAAAACATGTCTTCAGGTCATATTCACCTGTAGCGTCCGGCGTCTCAGCAAAAGGTGTGCCCAGGCTGGCCCCGCCCCCGCCGAGGATCCGGCTGTCGGGTTCGTCCAGAGGCGCTCGAGGCGGCAGCTCCGGCGGGAGAGGATCCATGAGAGGGGAGGAGCCTCCGATACCGCCATAACACACTGAGACAACAACCAGGGAGACGAGTGAGCCGAAGCCCAAACAAACATTATAAAACCCAGAACTCTCTCGCTCTCTCTCGCTCTCCTGCTCCCAAACTCTCTCACTCTCTCTCTCGCTTCCAAACACTCTCGTTCTCTCTCCCGCACTCTCTCGCTCTCAAACTCTCTCACACCCAAACTCTAGCTCTCAAACTCTCTCGCTCTCAAACTCTCTCGCTCCAAATCTACTGCCACAACACACTGAGACAACAACAACAACCAGAGAGACGAGTGAGCTGAAGCTCAACAAAAAGTTTTAAAAAGCGGAACTCTCTCTCTCTCTCTCTGTGGTTCAGCTGTTTGTCCACACAGCTTTTAGATCACTGAAAACTGAGCTTTTGTAAAACTCCTTCCAAAATAAAAATATTTCATCCGTCCATCTACACAAGCTTCATCAAAGTTTTCCTGACCAGGAACACCACAACTAGGCTTCAGATTTCAGTAAGTATATCTGAAGTGTCATTTTAACCATTTGTTTCAAGGTTAGAAAGAATTTGAATATGCTCTTTAAAAAATGCTTACATTTCAACATAATCTGGCACTTTATCGACACCAAACATCTTTGAATATTTGAAATGCTGCGATCCAGTTGTCATGTTTGTTTGTCGTCTCACTGATGGACTGGAGCTGGACTGACTGACCTGGGCACCAAAACAAAAATGGGGCGTTTTTGCATTACGATTGGACAATGCTTCAAAAGTCTGGATATTTTTGGTTTAGGTGCCTAGAAAGTGCTTGAAAAGTGCTCAGAGTTCACTCTTTAAAAGCTGCACAAACTATGACAATTGCAAAGCGACATAAAATGACCACAGAGATGCGTCATGACTTAAAGAAACACAAAACTACAGCACAAAGAGGCAAAACCACTATAAAGTTTGTGTGTCAGTGCTGGAGAAGTGGTGAGGTCTTATAATCTGACAACACTGACCACAAATGTGGTTCATATATATATATATATATATATATATATATATATATATAAATATATATTGGAGGTGTAGTCAGTCTCTCACTCCCTTTGGAGTGAGAGGTGTAGTTGGAGGTGTAGTCAGTCTCTCACTCCCACACTCTCTCTTGCTCCCAAACTCTCTTGCTCTCTCTCGCCCTCTCTCTCAACATCTGCCATTTCAAACTCACAACCCGCTGGCAGATTTAAAAATCATGTTTTCTTTGAAAATATCACAAAATTACACCATTGATCACAGCCAAAAATTGTAAAAACAAAAAATATAGTAAAAATTTTACATTTCCGACAGTCCTTGAATGCATCATGTGTGGTGAACAGTTTCATCAGGAAAAATAACCAAATCTAAAATCATCACAAAACATCACAAGAAAAAAATCAACTTTTACCTTGTGAGAGACGGTCAACAATTTCAGGTGTCCCGCTGATGTCCAGCGGGCCGACACACACACCTTCAGCATCGTCCTGTTCACTGTGGGAGACAGACGGTTACTTCACGTTGTCCCACACACGTCATCCGTGTCCTTCATTGTTTAAGCATTACCTGAGACAGATGCCGTTCCTGATGTCGCTCAGCCAGGCTCTCATCTGCACAGCGTCACGCGTCTCGATCACGTACTGCGCCGACCCGTCCAGCTAAACCAAGAACAACAGCATGAGCTTCAGACTGGACCAGACACTGCTGCCCTCAGCTCTTACACTATCAGCTCAGCATGAAGCAGCTTACTCAAGTTACTGAGCACAAGTTTAAGGTTATTGTACTTCACTTGAGTATTCCCGTTTTCTAGACTCAATGTGACTTTATTTATTCATCAACTTTCATTCAAACATGCAGGAATTTACACACTACAGACATAAACATAAAGAAAAACAACAATAAATAACATTTTAAGACTGATAATTACATCAATTAAACAATAAAAAACTCAAGCCAGTTAAATAAAATAAACACTAGGGATAACAAATAATGTAAACACCAATAATTAAAATGCTACATTATGATTTTACTCAACAACATTTCAAAGGTAAATAATTAACTTTTAACGACACTACCTTTATTTTAAAAACTAAAAAGACTAATAAATGATGTATTATTATAGATTAAACTACCAAGACATTAAAATGATCTCCATCTCTACATTATATTTCATTCAATACAATTGTATTTCTACTTTTACTTCAGTGAAACATCTGAAGTTTTGTAAAATTATTTATTTAAGCTCTACAGGTCTTGATTCATGATTATATATGTATATATAGTTTAAAACATATTGACTGAAACAGACTGAGTCACCATGAATCTGTATATTTGAAATAAATTAAAGTGATGTAAGAACGTTTGGGGATTTCCCCTCAGAGACTGACGGAGCGGGTACCTGCAGCAGGAAGGTGTTCTCCTTATCGGGGACCTCCAGCGCTGTGGTGCTCCTCACGTCCACAATGGAGCAGCAGGGAACCGTCAGCCGCGGCTTCGAAGACTGGGGGCACACACCAGGTTAAATACACAACTGTTTCCTGTTTCATAGATTAGTAGCCAAACCAAGAAATACTGCAATAAAGTAACTGTGTTTACCACAGCTTTTTAAGGTTATTATTATTATTATTGATGCTTTCATTTGAGCAGCGTTTTACTGTCGTCATGGTATATTAACAACTTATTATACTGTTGTGGATTCATTTATAAAAAATAATTTCTAATTGATCATGTTTTTCAGGTTAAATCTCAACCTGAAAAGTAAATAAAGCTGTTAGCTGAATGGAGTAGAAGAATATAGTTACTGAAATAAAAATACATAACAGGAACCTTTAAACTGAACTTTAGTAGAGTTCTTGAGTTAATGTACTTAGTTACATTCCACCACTGCTTTTATACTAGGGCTGGGCGATATATCGACACATAAAATATATTGATATATTTTTAAATGTGATATGGAATGAGACCAAATTGCATATATCGATATAGTTCTTCCCCCCCTTCTTTCTTTATATATAAATGCTGCCCTTACTAGGGTTTGTCATATTTACTTATTTTGTAATGTTCATTATTCTTTCTAATATAAAGATATTTATTTCAGGAAAAAGATTGGCCTATTAAATTTCAGGCTATTTTTATTTTATAACATAAATGTGCACATAAAGTGCACTCCATAAAGTGCACATAAATGTGCACTTTATGGAGTTTGATTTTTTTTACATGGTACTTCTGTTGTTATACAGTATTTTTGTTCATTTAAATAAAGGGTTTCAATAAAACTAATTGTGACATGTCATATTTGGCTTTAACTGAACATTTGCTCTCACTTTGAGATAAAAATATCAGGATATATATCGTACATCGATATTCAGCCTAAATATATCAGGATGTGACTTTTGGTCCATATCGCCTAGCCGTATTTTATAAAACAAGTTCTTCTCTTACAAACATGAAAGTTAAGCTTCCCTGTAACCTTCTCAAATCTCTGCCTGTGGTCCAAAAGCAAAAATATTCAGTTTAATCTCAGATGTGATAGAAGAAAGAATAAAATCTGAATCACTTCTCTGCCGGACAGTTTATATTAAACAGATTCACACTCACTTTGGGTGGAATGAAGAATTCCAAGTAGTACTCCTCTCCCCGCTCTGCTCCCTCTCGATCTCTCTCTCGGAGGACGAGGCGACACTTGTGCCAGCGTCCTCCTCTCCAGGGCACGTTCCCACCGCTGGCCAGCGGCTGCACCGCGCCAACCTGAGCCGCGGATGAAGCCGAGGCGGCATTGTTGTTGTCCGTACTGTGATGCAGCAGACCGAAGGAGAAGCCGGAGAAGCCGTGGCTTCCGCTCAACTCGTCGCTGGATGAGCTGACGCTCACGCCACCCTCCCGCACCAGCCGGCCCACCTTCCTTGGAGGTCCCATGGCGGCGGCAGCGGCGCTGCTGGGAGGCAGCGTGGAGGAGGCGGAGTGGGGGCCGGCGGCGGTTGGGGTGAGGACGGGAGGAGGGGATCGAGTCAGTCTGAGTTTCTCCAGACGGTGGCTCCACTTCTCCTTCTCACCTCCCTCGCCGTTGCTCCGCCGCCGGTCCCGAGCAGCCTCGGACAGAGACAGAGAGGTGGCGCTGCTGGAGGATGAGGGCGGCAGCGAGGAGGAGGAGGAGTGGGGCAGGGAGAGGGGCATGGACAGGGAGACGGGCATGGAGGAGGTGGGGGTAGGAGGCTGTGTACCAGAGTTCCTCTTTGAGGAAGAAACCAGCGTGGCGTCCTGCACTCCCATGGTGTAGCTGTAGCTGGAGGGCAGCTGGCTCTGAGCCGAGTCGCTGGATGAGCTCCGCCAGTGCAGGATGCCGCGGACGCTCCCCCGCACGCTGCGACCCACACTCCGCAAAGAAAATCGCTTCTTAAGTTTGTTTTTGGAGGAGTTGGGCGTGGTGTTGCCTTTGGAGCCTGGCGGGGGCGACACGGAGGAGGACGAGGGGATCTGAGGAGGGTAGGAGGGGTCGGCGCCGTCCACCTCTGCAGGCTCCACCTCCCGCTCCTCTGGCTCCACGTCCTCCCCCACAGACGCCACCCCTAACCAGCTGTCCTCCTCCTCCTCCACCGGGGCTTCCCCGTTCCCTGGAGCCATCATGGCGCCCCTCTCCTCACGCCTCCCGTTGTTCCCGCCCACTGAGGAGCAGCACGACGACGATGAAGATGGAGGCAGGACTTGGCTGTGGGCGTAAGAATCTTGAAACCTGTCCCCGCTGCGGTTCTCCAGCACCAGCCGGGCCGGCGCCGGCTTGGAGGAGGCCCGCGTGGCGTTGGTCGGGGGACACGGGAGGACGGCTCCCCCGGATGCCGACAGGGGCGAGACCGCTTCCTCTTCCAGGGAAGTAGCGTCCGACTGGGGAGCCCAGCTCGCCATGTCGTCCCTCCCAGAAGCACAGCTCGGCGGGAGCGCCCCCTCCAGCTCGCTCTGGAAGTGGCGGACGAAGCGGTCAGTGAACCGCCGGCAGAAGGCGGCCGCCGAGTCCGGGGAGTAGTGTGGGTTCTCCAGGAGGAAAGCCCGAAAGTGGCGTGCAAAGTCACCGGCTGCGACGCGGGCGTGGAGCTCACAGAATTCGGTCCAGCTCAGGCATGGCGAGGGGGACGGCGTGGGTGTGTCCGACAGCGAGGAGGGGTGGGCCTGAGGGGGGGGGCTCACCAGAGGGGGCAGAGGGGGGGGGCCGGGGGGACAGGGGCAGCAGAGAGGGGGAGGGAGGGGACGGAGACGGGGAGGGGGAGGGGGGCAGAGGGGAGGAGTTGGCCGCCCGCGGGCTGGGCGGGGTCAACAGAGAGCCGTTCATTCTGATTGACGTATCGAATCACTTCAAACATATGACAGAGAGCCGAAGTGATTGCACAGCTGGGGTCACTGACGGGGGGCAAACACGGCACATTGGTCTAATAATTTACAGATGAGTGAGAACTTGAGTGTCGGGCTCAGCTCCATCGACACCGACAACACCGGCCGGTTACAAGAGGTGAAATATCTCCGAGGTCAAGCTGTTTTTGCTACATTATTTTGAGAATTTAAATACTTTATCGTCTCAATGAGAAACTATTGGACTCAGATGGCCGGAGGAGGTTAGATGTGTGCGAGTCACAGGCTCTGCCCGTCTTCACCGTCTGTCCAACATCCAGAGAAACGAGGCCACATCCTGGAAAAGAGTTCTACTTCAGTCACTGCAGCTGGTCGAGATACTTGAATTACTTATTATTTAACTTATTATATTAATTACTTATTCTATGATGGTTCAGACCCTGGCTTAAACATGTATGTAAACAAAGAATGCATCAACTTCAGAATGAGAGTGTATATATACAATCATGCAAAAAATTATATATATATATATATATATATATATATATATATATATGTGTGTGTTTTTTTAAAAATACAGACAATGATACCATATATAATAGCAGAACAGTGACTATGATATTTTAATTATGAATTAATTAAAAATATTCTTGCAAGCTTATCATTAAAATAAAAATGCTGAGTTTTTTTATTTTGTTTTTAATTTCAAGTACTTTGAGCTGCTTGTTTGGTATGAAATATGCTATTAAAAAATATTATTATCAGTAAGCTCCAACAGTAAAACCATGTTTTTACATTAATACATTGAGTATTAATACAGCATTTTTCATAATTTTAATACTTTATATCCACATGTTTATGATTATAATTGCAGACTTTTCCTGTAACAGAGAATTTTTGTTGATATTTTTCCTGCAGTAAAGTGTCTGAATACTCCACCACTGTTAGATTTATTCTTCTTTCAATTCTGAATCTCTTTTAGTATATACGGTGCTATACATTGGTTATTATTATTATTATTAATAATAATAATAATAATAGTTAAAAAATGAGCTCCACCTCAAGCAAATCCTGCTTTTACATTAATAGATGAGTGATAATAATAATTGAAGGAAATTTTAAATATATATATATATATATATGCAGACATATTTATACTTTAAATACTTATTATCTACATGTTTATGATAATAATTACAGACTTTAACTTAAGTTATATATTCAGAGCAGGACTCCTGTAACAGAGTATTTTTTACAGTGTGGTGTTAATATTTTTTCCTGCAGTAAAGCCTCTGAATACTTTTCTGTAAATTCTGTATCTCTTGTTGTTATGTTTTTTATTAAAGTACACTGAGCTGCATGTTTGGTATGAAAGAGCCAATAAAAATAACGTCTATTATTATTTCATGAATAATAGTAATAATAGTAAAAAAAAATGAGCTCCAACAATAAAATCCTGTTTTTACATTAATGCATGAGAAACTGAATGATATTAAATGTGTGTGTGTGTTTGATTTCAATATATTATATACATACACACTATATATATATATATATATATATATATATATATATATACATACATACATACATGTATATATGATAATAATTACAGACTTTTACTGAAGTTATATTTTCAGGTCAGTACTTGTCCTGTAACTGAGGATTTTTACAGAGTGATAGCGATATTTTTCCTGCAGTAAAGCCTCTGAATACTCCCCCACTGCTGTTAGATGGACCTTTATTATCGCTAACTGATAATAATGAGTCTTAATATCTCCAGCTCGTTAGCATGCTAACATGCTAACAGTGAGTCCTGCTCATTCAGCTCTCTATAGAGACGTCCGCTAGCTAACAATAGCTAACTACCGTTAGCTCGCCGTTTGACCTGCTGCCTGTTTTCACCTTTTTTCTGCTCTGTTTGTGACATATATCTGATTTTGTGTGATCTGTCTGGGGCTGTCCGCAGGTTGAATCACCGACAACAAGCAGCTAACACTAAGCTAGCCGTTAGCAAGTTAGCTTAGCTATTAATAAACCAGTTAGCTCGCCATCAATGTTGCCCCATAAACTCAGAGTCCGAGATTGTTTCTGTACCTGTGTTTCTCAGTCCGGGGTTGTGTGCTGGGACACACCTCATCCTGCTCCCAGCAACATAACGGGACCGTCTCTCCTCTCTGAAGCTTGTTGTTGTTGCTAAATGTGAATATTGCTGCTGCCTTGCCTGGACCCGTTCCTCTCGCACCGCCTCGAGTTCTCGCGATACTTCGGACGATAGTTCGGTGGGTCGATGACAGCTGCCGTTAAAAAAATATAATAACATTTTTTTTTAAAATAAAAGGATTTCATGTGACTGTGACTGTCAAAAAGAAGAACTACCAGGACAAACAAACAAACAAAAGATAATTTACTTAGTAAAATTCCTGCATGAAAATATCCTACTTTTATAATTTAAATAATGTCAAAAATAAATATATATATATATATATATATATATATATATATATATATATATATATATATATATATATATATATACACACACACACATATATATATATATATATATATATATATATATATATATATATATATATATATATATATATATATATATATATAGGAGTAAAACTCATGCATACTTTTATTTTATTTATTTCTTAAAATATTTCTATACTTCAGACATTAGGTTGTTATTATTGTTATTATCTATCTTGTTATAATAATAAGAATAATATTAATAAGAATAATAAGAATAAGAATACAATAAGAATAACAATAACAATAATGATTTAAAAAAATAAAAGCATTTTAATGGATTCCATTCCCCCAAAAACTGTGATGGTAAAAAGGAAAAACGAACAGGACAAATAAACAAACAAACAAAAGATAATTTACTTTAAGTCAAAGTCCTGCATGGAAAAGTACATTTAAATAATGAAAAAAATAAATATAATTTTAAAAACAATCAATTTTAAGGTTTTTAAAATATTTCTATACTTCAGAAGTTAGTTTGGTTGATGACAGCTGCCGTAAAAAATAATAATAATAATAATAATTTAAAATAATCACAGGATTTTAACTACGGAAGAGGATTGCAGCCAGGTAGGACATAAAAATAACAAATATAACGGATTCAACTCCCCACAAAAACTGTGACGGTAAAAAGGAGGCATGACCAGAACAAATAAACAATAAACAAACAGATGGAGTAAGTATTCAGACCTGTAACTGCAGTAAAAGTATCATTTAATTATTAAAAAATAACAGTTCTGCATGAAAAACTCAGTGGTGGAATGTAACAAAGTAAGAGACATTTAATAATGTAAAAAATAAAATAATAATAATGATAATAATAATAATAACAATAATAATTCTCAAAATCATGTAAAACTCCTGCATTCATTTCTTTGTATTTTTTTAATTATATTTTTTATCTATTTGTTTTTATTTTTACTTATTTATCTATATTTATTTTGTTAAATATTCTTCTGTTTCTTGTTAATTTGTAATATGTATTTATTGTATTGCATTTTGATCTTTTTCTTATTTCTTAATGTTTTTTATGTTTTCTATTTATTATTACATTTAATATATTTGCTATTCTTATTCTTGTTTTATTTTATGATATTTTCATCTATTTCTTGTTATTTTTATTTTTATCTATTTATATTAATTTGTCAGTATTCTATATTAGCCTGCTGTGTCGCTGACTGTCTGTCATGTTAACTGACTGCGTGAAGAACCAAAACACACAACACACAATACACAATACATAACACACAACACATGTATCTTGTGCTCAGAGCACAAAAATAAATCTTAAAAAATGATTTTCTTGATCATGAAGGACTTTAAATGTTCTGTTTTCAGCACCATCATTATTTATGGAATGCCTTAAGTCAATATTACATAATAAAATAGAGAAATAAATAAATACACCTATAAAATAGATCCTAAATAAATATATGAATGGATATAAATACATACAAAATATACGTAAATGTGTCAATGTTGTTAAAAAATACAGAAACAAATAAATTTGACTTAATATTTGTTGCATCTTAAATATTTCGTTTTTAAATAAAATCCCCCTGAAATAAATAAAAGATTCTTTTGAAATGGTCATGGTCATGTTTATTTTTTCACATTGATATTCATTTATTTAATAATAAATAATAATAATCATAATAATAATATATATTAATAATTTACATATGCATTTTACATTTATTATATATTTTTTTCAGGATTTATATCATGGCCATATATATTTTTGTATTTTATTTTTATTATATTTATTGTTTAATTTATATATTTGCATTTGCAATTATTTATATATTTATTGCCACTTTTATTGATTTTAGGATTTATTTCAAAGCCATATTTATTTTTTCATAGGCATATTTATGTATATATGTTATTTATTTACACTTTAAATTTAAATACTCATATTTACAATTTTTTTATATTTATTGTCAAATTAATTAATTTCATGGCCATATCTATCTATCTATCTATCTATCTATCTATCTATCTATCTATCTATCTATCTATCTATCTATCTCATTCCAGTGATTCTCTCTCCTCTCATTAAACTCTTCTCCTCTTCCTGCGTCAGGTGTTCCTGTCCTGAGGGGAGAGGTCTGTCACCTTGCAGTAAACTCCTGTAGCTGTTTGTTGACATCACTTCCTCCATCACTGAGTCCTGCAACTAATCTGTCAGTGTTGGTGTTGCTGCAGCGGCGGTGAGGTGGCGAGGCGCAGGGCTCCTCTGCAGATCAGAGCGAACCAGTAGAGCTGCAGGGGCCACAGCAGCGCGGCCCCCAAGTTACACTGCCACGGGGCCGCCAGCAGCACAGTGAGCAGCGGGATGGAGGCGTACCTGAGAAACCAGACATACACTTTTATTATTCATAAATACTACAGAAAAACATTCTTCTTCTTCTTCTTCTTCTTATAATTATTATTATTAATAATAATAATAATAATAATAATAATAATAATAATAATAGTAATAATAATAATGCTTTTCTTTTTTTTTAAAGTATGAATAGTGGGCTCTGATTTTAACTTTTAATTTAATTTGTAAATAAATATATATATAATATAATAATATATATATAATAATATATTATTATAATATATAAATATAAATAAAATAATGTTAATAAATTAAATTAAATTAAATTAAATTAATACACAATTAAATATGGCCATGAAATAAACCCTGAAATAAATAAATGTGGCAATAAACATATAAATAAATGTAAATATAATGTAAATTAATTTAATTCAATTTAAAAAATCAACAGACAGTAGCAGTAGTGTGTGACCTGCTGTAGGCGAGGTAGAGGAAGGGGAAGAGGAGGACGCGGCAGCAGAAGAAGAGCAGCAGCAGGAGGACTCCGTTGACTTTGTGCAGCAGCGTGTGCTGCTTCTTTAACTACCACAGAAGAAGAAGAAGAACAGATTAAAATAACGTTTGTCAGGTTTATACATGTAAATTAAAAAATACCTTTCCATCAAAAAGAGTCAAGTAATCCTAACATAAACCAAAAAGGTACAATTCATTAAATTAAAACTGAGATAAATAAAAATGTCTGTGACTACAGCTGATTAAATTTGCCTTTAATTTAAATGAACAAAGTTTATTTAATTAATGTAAACACTGTGAATGCTTTCTCTTTAGGGATGTGACCAAGAAAAATAAAGAGAGAATTTATTAAATTATCAAGGTTAATTCTATTATCTATAGGTATACGTATTTTAATAAATTGCAATAGAATTATTTTACTCAATTGTTTGATAATTAATATGTAACTGAAACGAACAAATCTGACAAAACAAACCGAAAGTGTATCTGAAGGAGAAGCAACATATAAAACTTTTATTCCAACCTGTTTTTTGTTTTTTTTACAAGATCACAAGTGGATTTTGCAGAATCTATAGGATCTATATAGTCCATAGGATCTATAGGATCTATAGGATGTATAGGATCTACATGATCTATAGATTCTATAGGGTGTATAGGTTCTATATGATCTATATAATCCATGGGAGCTACAGGATCTATAGGATATGTAGGATCTATAAATTCCATATAATCTATATGATCTATTTAATCTATAGGATGTATATGATCTACAGGATCTACAGGGTGTATATAATCTATAGGATCTACAGCATGTATAGGATCTATAGGTGGTATAGAATCTATATAATCTATAGGATCTATAGCATGTATAGGATCCATAGGACAAGTTAGTTCACCTGGATCAGGACTTTCCCCAGACAGACGCTCGGTGTGCTGAGTTCAGCAAGAAACAGAACGCCCTGAAAGAAATCACCTCTACCCTGCCGCCACAGCTGACACACACACACACACACACACACACACACACACACACACAATTAATGCCTATTGGTAAATTGTTTTTTCTGCATTAACTTTACTATGATAAATAATATTAATATAATAATTGATGATGATAATAATACTACATATAATATTATTATTATTGTTATTATTATTATTATTATTATTAATAATAATAATAATAATAATAATAATAATAATAATAATAATAATAATAATAATAATAATAATAATAATAATAATTATTATTATTATTATTATTATTATTATTATTATTATTATTATGAGCATCAGGGAGTCTGTTGCCGTAGTTACCAGGGAGGCGGGGCAGCAGAAAGCGAGCATGAAGACGTGATGCAACACCAGCAGCTTCTCTCTGCGCAGGTAGCCAATCACAGCGCCACCCTGCTCCTTGTGACCTTTGACCTGCAGCCGCTGGCGGGTGGCACAGGAACATGGCGTACACGTCGTACGCAAAGTACGGTGTCGCGAACAGGATGTAGGCGTCAGTCAACCAATGACTGCGTAGGAAACAGGCAGGGGGCAAAGCTTAAACATCACTCATCTCATCTTCATTTATTACATATTTATAAGAAAAATGATCACAAGAAAAAACATTAAATCTATATTTAATATATATAATAAAATTGATTAATTAATTATTTAAATTATAACTAAATATAAACCAATAAAATATACTGAAAGAAAAATATAAATATTATTTAAATAAAGTTTTTTATCAAAAAATCAAATATAATAAAACATATAAGAACCAATAAAATAAAAAATATAACGATAAATAAAAATATAAAAAGACATAGAAAATGTCATAAAATACAATTTAATATCAAAATATAATATAAAAAAGGAAAACGATAAAAAGTATTAAATAATAATAATAACAACAACAACAACAATAATGATAATAATAATAATAATAATAATAATAATATTTAAAAAGTAGAAAAATCCTATGTTCTACGAAGAAAGTTATATTTTCAGGTAATTTTCCCTTTTAAAGTATTTGTTATTTTTGTCTGTTAAAATGTAGAAACAGAAACATGTTTGTTTTGTATCCAGTGTTTTAGATTTTATTATTATTATTCATCATTATTATTTCTCACTGTTAACAATATTGGAATGCAATCAAGTACATTTACTCAATTACTGTCCCTAAAAAATAAAAAAAAAATAAAAAAATACAATATTTACTGCTGAGACGTCATGGAGCAGAAGTATAGTCCCAGAATATTAAAATACTTTCCAGAATAATGTTTATTTATTTATAAGGTTACAAGGTGCTTCAAATAACACGTAAAAAATAAAAAGACAAGTTAATACAAGAGTGTAAAAAAACAAGATCAGAATTTTTTTAATTAAAATAATAATAATAAAGTAACACAACACAAAAGTCACTTCTCCATATGATTATGTTTATTATTTACCCCCACCCACCCCTCTTTATTTTATTTGAGGTGCGTTTTACTGTATGCGTTACTTATTTTGGGGACAAACAGGAAGTCATTGATTTTTTCTCTTTATTATGATCCAAATTTATCAAAGCTTCCAAAGCTTCTCACTGTCATCATCTCCTCATAAACAAATTCTGTCTTGTCTCCACTTTGACTTGGAAATCACACACACACACACACACACACACACACACACACACACACTCTACCCTCCTCTCTGTTTCCCATGATGCTCGGCTGCAGGATTAGTGTTTTAATTGGTCAGAGTCTCTGATAATAAGATTATAAACTGACTGAAGTTCTGATCAGCTCATTCATTCATTCATTCATTCATTCATTCATTCATTCATTCATTCATTCGTTTATTTACTTTTATCATCCGTCAGAGCGATTCGTCCTCTGAGGATCATGAACATCTGTAAATCTTATATCTTTTATTTGATAAACCCCCTAAAAACTGTCTGATTTATTTATTTTTTTAAAAACAGTTTTTTTATTTTTCTAATTTTACAAAAACTGCAGTATTTGTAATCTGCAGTATTTATTGATTTAAAAAAAAACTGTCATTTGTATTTTCTTTCTTTTCTTTTAAATAAAAACTGTAATTCAATTTTATTTATTCTTATAGAAACTGTTATACTATTTTTTACTAAAAACTGTAGAATTTATTTTATGTTATTTATTTATTTTTAAAAGACCTTCTTTAGTCTTTAGCTTTTTACTGTAGTAATAATAATAACTATTATTATTATTATTATTATGATTATTATTATTAATAATAATCATAATAATAATAATAATAATAACTATTATTGTTATTGTTATTGTTACCATTATTATTGTTATTGTTATTATCTGTCTATTTACTCTAGTGTATCTTTAACTGGTATTATCGCTCTGCATCGTTTTTAATGAAACATATAACGTGATCATTTCCATAATATCATCATCATAATCCAGTATGACAGATGTTCAAAACAACATTAAAGAAAACATGTCAAATGTTAATCTGAACTCACGTGTCCTCCAGGACGTCTCTGCAGGACGAGACGATGATGCAGCCGGCGGACGAGGCCATGACGGCCTGCAGGGACGACACCACGCTGAGACACAAAGAGACAAACGGACAGTAAAGAATCTGAGGAAGCAGCTCACTGAAAACTATCCACGTTCATCACTGAGAGAAACTATAAAAACAGACATTATCAGCAGAGTTTGAACTTTCCGACAGTCCTTGAACTGATCATCAGTTATAAAAAGTGACTTAAACTTGGGTTAAATGTTGATATTTGTCTCAGAATCTCAAGGTGTCATTTAAAATAAAGTGTTTGCACTAACCAGATCCTGTTAAAACATTAAATTCTGCTCCTTCTGCTTTACACAGAGCAGAGAGGAGAGGACAGGAGAGGCTGTTTACACAGATCAGAGAGGAGAGGACAGGAGAGGCTGTTTACACAGATCAGAGAGGAGAGGACAGGAGAGGCTGTTTACACAGATCAGAGAGGAGAGGACAGGAGAGGCTGTTTACACAGATCAGAGAGGAGAGGACAGGAGAGGCTGTTTACACAGATCAGAGAGGAGAGGACAGGAGAGGCTGTTTACACAGATCAGAGAGGAGAGGACAGGAGAGGCTGTTTACACAGATCAGAGAGGAGAGGACAGGAGAGGCTGGAAACATGACAATACTTCAATATGTAGAATATGTGGAGAAAACTATTTTTACTACATTCAGAACACTTGTGGACACTTGGAAAATTGTTTATATGTAAATTCTATCTCATTCACATTGCCTATCTGCTGCAGGACTTATATAGATTTTATATGTTGCAGTGAAATAAAAGGACACAGAGAAAATCTCGTAGGTCCAGAGTGGAAGTAAATGATCTGATTTGTTTTGTGTGAGTTTCTGTTTTGTTTGTCTTTTGTCTTGTTGCCTCTCATTTGCAAAACCAAATGCAAAAACATTTCCGTGTCTGAAGCTCTTAAAGTCACACGACCTTATTCACACAGTGAACAGAACAGAAAGATTTAGAGAAATATGTCTGTGACTTTTTACATTAGTTTTAATGTCACTTAGTGAAAGTATAATAATAATAATAATTATATCTTTATTTGTACAGCACTTATCTCAGTGCTTCAGAAAACACATGTTAAGAAAAAAAGGTTTTTAAAAAATTATAAAAATAAAGCAGTGATTTAATCTCTCATCTCCTTTTTTAATGATTTTCAGTGTAAAATATATCTAAACAAGGTTATAAATTACTTCAGAAAATACATGTCAAATAAATAAATAAATAAATGTAAGCTAATACAAAAAAGTGTAAATACAAGACCAAATTTTATATTTAAATTCTTTATCTTACATTGTTTTATTTTAGATGCTTTTCAGTATGAAATATATCTTAACAAGGTAAAAAAAAAAAAAAAAAAAAAGTTAATACAAAAGATTGTAAATAAAATCCAGAACCATTTTTAATTCAATTTTATATTTAAATTCTTTATAAAAAGTAATTTATTATTATTTAAATTATTTAATAATTTAATTACGTTTTTAAGATGCTTTTCTAAAAGGTTAAAAATATATATATTAAGCAGTAAGTTAAAAAAAAGAGACACAAGACCAGAAAATTAAAATACAAAAGTTTTTTTTTTTTAAAAAAACGTTAAAAAAAAATAGAGTAGTGATTTAATCTCCTCACTCTGATTTTCAGTGTAAAATAAATCTAAACAAAGTTACAAAGCTTCAGAAAATACATGTAAAAATAAATAAACAAATAAGGTAAGTTAATACAAAAAAAACTGTAAATACAAGACCAAACAAATATGAAATATCTAAAATAAATAAATAAAGCAGTGATTTCACTTCGTCAGAGTTACGCTGCATTATTTTTATTTGAGTGGATTTTCAGTGTAAAATGTTTTATTTTAAAGGCTCACAAACAACCTGTGGACAAACAGGAGGTCCAGCAGGTCTGCAGGGCATTAGTCTAAGTCACCGGTGTGTGTGTGTGTGTGTGTGTGTCTTACCGTGTGGACAGCACCGCGGCGTCCTCCTCGCTGCATCCCAGCAGCAGCTTCAGGCTCCGCTTGGACAGAAAGAAGAGTCCCGGGAAGAAGACGGAGCCGACGGCCAGCAGGAGCAACATGCTGCCGCTAACCTGGAGGTCAGAGAGAGAGAGAGAGAGAGAGAGAGAGAGAGAGAGAGAGAGAGAGAGAGAGAGAGAGAGAGAGAGAGAGAGAGAGTGTGTGTGTGTGTGTGTGTGTGTGTGTGCAGGGAGGACAGGTGTCCAGCAGCTCAGAGGAGGATCAGCTGGGCGGAGCGGCCACCTGTCAGAGCGTCCTGTCACTTTAAATCTCCTTCAGATAACTGACACATTTAATTTTACTTTATATACTTTATATATATATATATATATATATATATATATATATATATATACAGTGAAAAAATTGCAGTGACATTTACTTAAAAAAAGAGGCAAGTTTTTCCACACAGAAACTTTTTGTAATCTTTACTCAGGCTGTTTCTAAGTACTGTTCATTTAATAGAACCACTTCATTTTCTATGAAAATACACAAGTAAATTGCAGATTCACTGATGTCCTTCAATTACATTTTACTTGGAAATATCAACTAATTAAGCCAATTAACTGGTTTAGTGAATATTACTTGGAACAAATGATTCAATTTCCATACAAAACTGAGGACACATAATAATTTTTTGGGTAATTTTAACTACATTTATTTTTTATTTAAAAAAAACAAATCTTCTACAGTTACCTGACACATTCAGTCACTTTTTTTCGGTTTGGTTTTTATAATATAAAAGCTGTAGTATTTATATATTTTATTTAATTATTTTTATAAAAATTCTGATTAAATTTGTTTTTCTTTTGGTAGGAAGCAGCTTTTTTTATATACTTTTTTTTAATTGTAGTTTTTATTTGTATAAAACCTGTAGTCATTTTTCTTCTATTTATTTTTTGGTGGGCAGCAACTTTTTTCATCTTTATCTCTTTTTTAAATTGTAGTTTTATTTATTTGTTCAAAAAAATGTAGTTTTATTTTATTTATTTTTATAAAAAATGGGGTATTTTTGATATACTTTTTAAAAAACTAATTTATTGAATTCATTTTTTTTAAAACTGTAGTCTGTTTATTTTTTTAACTGTCATTTTGTAACCATTGTCACAGTTATTTAAACTGCAGAGCAGTTTATATAGTTATTAAAATGAGCACCATCGACAGAAAAAAATAAAAACATTTTTTAACACAGTTCTTTGACTTCCTTTCATTGGCTTGTTTATTTATTTATTTCTCAGAGTTCCTTTTAGTGAATGAACCCTGGAGAACCATCTGCAGCAGGAAATGTTCATATTTTTAAAATCAGACTGAAGACTTTATAATCTTCAGGGGTTTTTTTAAATTCTATTTATATATTTTTTATAAAAACCTTTTTATTTTATTTATTTTCATAGGAATTAAAAACTGTAGTATTTATATATATTTAAAAAAATCTCACTTATGCATATTTATTTTGTTTTTGGTGGCCAGCAGAGAATGTTATATTTTTAAAAGTGAACTCAAGGCAAGGTTTTTTTTAACCTTTTTTTTAAAAATAGTTTTTATTTTTATAAAACCTGTAGTTTTATTTGTATCAAAACGGTAGTTTTTATTTATTTATTTTTATAAAAGTTTTTTATATGTATCTGTTTTGTTAATGTTCTGATTTCATTTATTTTTCATTAACTGCAGTTTTTATTCATTTATAAGTGTAATTTATATTATATATTTTTAGTTTTTTTTGTAGACCAAGACCTACTGCTTTAGCTTTTAGTTTGTAACTGAGTTTATCGGTCTATTTATTTATTGCAATTACATACATTACATATATTGTATAATAATAATAATTTATATGTTCATGTCTGGATTAATATGATCTGAAGGTGAACACAGCTCAGTGAGTTTCATCAACTTCTGCAGGAGCTTTGTCTGAATAACTGCTGATTAAGCACTAATACATCAGTCTGAAGCCAAAATAAAGAGATTGATCAGTGATTTAATATCAATAAACGGGTCAAAATGATACCGAAATAACTACAACATGGTGCCGAGTTAAAACTCTGAATTGATGCTTTGTCAGGTTTGTCTGCAAGAACACAAGAACACTGCTGTTAAAATGATGGTTTTCTAAATGGAGTCTGGTTTAATCAGAGAGCTGCACTCTGCAGTCTGTCTGCAAGACGACAAACTACTTTTAAAATGTGTGTTTTCTGAATGGAGTTTGGTGCATCGGAGCTCTGCTTCAACGTCCAACAAAGTGATTTATCTGTGATTAAATGTGAATAAACTGATGAAAATGATTCAGAAATAACTCCAACATGATGCTGATGAGTATAAAGTCTGAATTGATGCTTTGTCAGGTTTGTCTGCAAGAAAACAAGAACTCTGCTGTTAAAATGATGGTTTTCTACATGGAGTCTGGTGCAGCAGAGCTAAGAGAATCTAAACCTTTTCTAGTTGTGACAAAATTAACTGTATGTGGAAACATGTTTACCAATAAACCTGTTATTGATTCTGACTGAGACGATCAGACTCTCTGGAAGCATTAAAATAAAACCTCTAATTTTCTATTTTTCCATTAGGTAAAGAGGTGGATGAAAGAAGTGATGTGTGAGCTCAGAGGAATATTATCCAGTGTCCATTTATTTATTTATCATTCACTACTTTAACTCTAAACATTTTTTTTAAGAAATTCAAGTATTTGTTGGGAACACAAGTCAAAAAACAAACAAAAACTTTTTTTTTGTTGCTAAAACGAAGACAAAACATCAGTTTAAAACATCAGTTTCATATTTATAATAATAAAAACATCAAGTTTCTTTTCATAGAAGAAAAACAAGTCTAATGTCTAAAGATGACCAGCCGTCCGTCCGTCCGTCCACTCGGGGGTTAATCTCTCCATCTGACGGACGGAGTCATCGTCAGCTGATCTGAGAACAGTGTGCAGGGAGGTCATCTAGTAAAACTTTCCTCACCTGAAGGATCTCTACTCAACACAACAACAGAAAGAAAAGAAGGGAAAAAAAGTCCAAAAACACGGAGAAAACCTTTCAATCATTGTTCCCTAAAAAAAAAAGAATAAAAAAAAAAAAAGGCTTGAGCTTCAAATCAAGAAAACGACTCGTCTGAAGTTATTTATCATCAGTTCAGACGTTAAAAACATCTGAAAGTTCATATTTTTAGCGATAGTTGCTCAAAAATGTCGAAAATTGAAATTTGGAGGCATTTTCTTTCAAAATCTCATAATTATGGTGACTTTTGGTTTAACCAGAAAAAAAAACTGAAATTATGATTTTATTAAAGAAACGTTGTCCTGTATCAGTCAAAAACAATTATTTATTATGAAAAAAACATTAGTTGTAGCGACTAGTTTACCTGAAGTTTGGGTTGTTTCCAGGCAGATAAAAAAAGCATTAACTAAAGTTCAGAATTGATTTGTATAATCCATTATTTTTCTTGATTTAAAAAATTCTGATTTTTTTGTTTTTAATTCAGAACTTTATGGGTTTAAATTCAGATTTTTTTTTTTCACTTTCTGAATTTTTTATTTTTCAAATTCAAAATGTTATGGATTAAATTTTAGATTTTTTCTTGTTTTTTAAATCTCAGAATTTAATGTTTTTAAATTCAGTTTTTTTCTTCAATTTCAGAATTATTTATATTTTAAATTCAGAATTTTATTTCTGAATTTTATGGATTTAAATTTAGATTATTTTCTTGTTTTTACATTAAGAATTAAAAAAAAAGTTTTTAATTCAAGTCTTTAGTTTTTAGGCATTTTAATACTTAATCACATAATTCTGATGATTTTTAGTTTAACCAGAAGAAATAACTACAGAATTAGAAATTATGATTTCTTAAAAATAAACTTTGTCCTGTATCAATCAAAAACAACTATTAATTATCAAAAATAAACATAAGTTGGGGCTGATAGTTTACACTATTTGGGTTGTTTTCAGTTTAATGATAAAAGTTTTAGGAAATTAAGTTGTGACGGTAAATAAACGTGTTGATTCACTTTTTGAAAGTTTTTAGGGAACAATGGAAACGTTCAACCGACTCTAATCAGATCACAACAAACTAAAACAAAACTTCTAATAAAAATCACTTCCTAAAGATGAATTAAATAAAAAAAATTACCACAAAAAAAAAACTGAGAAAAAAATGTACGTTTTCGTCGTCGTCGACAACCAAATTGCACAGCATTCAAACCCAAATGCTCCGAGGGAGAATAATAAATATACACATGCAGATATACAGGGGAGCCCAGTCAGGGGACCCGGGGCCCCCCAGGACACCCAGAGGCCCCGAGGCTCAGGGGTCAGAGACTCAGTAGCTCCAAGGCTTAGGGGCTCCAAGGTTCAGGGGCCAAAACTCAGGGGCCTGAGGCCTGCAGCCGAGGCTCAGGGGCCCCGAGGCTGAGGAGCTCCAAGACTCAGGGGCCCCGAGGCTGAGGAGCTCCAAGACTCAGGGGCCCCGAAGCTACAGAGCTCCAAGACTCAGGGGCCCCGAGGCTTAGGGGCCCGAGGCTCAGGGGCCCCGAGGCTTAAGGGCCCGAGGTTCAGGGGCCCACTGGAGGTTAAGGACATGTACAAGTAAAAGAAACCTTTCGTCGACCGTTTCTCCGATGCGCTGCAGGAATTGGAGGCGCGGCGGCAGGAAGTTCTCTCAGCTCGCCGTTGCCTAAAAACTTCCTCAGATCGTTAAAAACTAAAAGCTCGTTCAGTCAGAAAGAGTTTCACACGTTTCTCTGATTTCATACTCGTCACATTCACGAAGTTTGTTTGTTTCCTGTGGACACAAACATGCAAAACTTTCTACTTTTTGTTTTGGTTGCAGGTTATTTTCTTGCAGCTCGTTTGTTCTGCAGGATTTCATATTTAAATGTTTTCATGATGTGAGAAGACGGTTTATCATTAAAATATATGAGGATCATTTTGTGTCTTTCTTATGCAATCAAACGGAAAAGTTTCAGAGAAAAATAACATTTGTGATCCAGAAGTTTTTTTCTTAAATTGAGCATTCTTATTTTATTTTCAAGTTCAGAATTATTATAATTTTTTTATATAATCCAATATTTTTCTTGTTTTTAAAAATTCAGACTATTTTTAATTTTTGATTCAGAATTTTATGGTTTAAAATTCAAATTTTTCATTTAGAATGTTATTGTAGAGTGTTATGCATTAAAATGTAGATTTTTTTTTCTTGTTTTTAAATTCAGAATTTTTTAGTTTTATTCAGAATCTTTAATTTTTTATTTCAGAATTTAAATTTTTTTTAATTTAGAAGTTTTTTGCTTCTGAATCCAAAAGTTTTAACATGAAGGTGAACTAGTTTTGCTCTGAAAACGAGCCTCGACAGTGGAATAATAATCTGAAAGTTGGAGACAAAACCTTATTTTCATTTTAAAAAACGACCACAAAAAAAAGTTTTAGTTCCAAACAGCTTTGACACATGATAACAAAAATAAATCTACAGAGTTTAGAGCTGAAACAAATAAACTCATCAGCAAATACTGTGTGAACCGATTATTGGTTTGAATAAAAAACATTTCCTTGGAATAAAAGTGAATAACTTTAGGATATCGTGACAAGAAGCTTCAGCATCAGTTCATGATTAGAAGAGAACTCTGAATATTTTCTTAAAGTAAATCTCAAATCTTTCTGGTGGAAATATTTTATTTTCTGGTCCATTATATTGATTCATCGATGGACAGGAACTGAATAAACTGTTTCTCTATAATGGATTTATGATTAAATTCCTTTCCAGCTTCTGAAATCTGAATATTTTTTTTTTATTTTTTTATTCCTGTTTTGAATTCTGAATTTTATGGTTTTGAATTCTGATTTTTTTTTCCTTTTATTTTTTTAAAGTTAAAAATTCTATGGATTCAAATCCAGATTTTTTTCTTGTTTTTTTAAATTCTGATTTTTAAAAAAAAAATTCAGATTTTTTTCATTCAGAATTTTATGGATTCCAGCACCAAACAACAAACTGATAATTAAGTGTTTTGTTCTGCAGAAAGTTTCCTGTTTGGTGTTCACTGAAATAAAACCAAACTTTCAGGATGTTTTGATGAATTTAAAGCGTTGAAACGTGTCAGAGCTCCATTCTGATGCAGCGTCTGCGTGTCGTCACAGATAGACAGATTTAACTCACGTCTTCTAAACTTCTTTCAGTGTAGAATCTGATTTTTGTGGTGATCCAGACCAGGATCAATACTGGAGCGTCCTCGTTGGGCTTTGTACAGTTCATAGTCTATAAACGGGACACCTGAGCCTGAAACTAAAACAGGAACAAAACCAAACAAAACAGCAGCATTTCACCGACAACATCGTTCTCTCTGAAGCTCCCAGCGAGTGTGAGCGGCGGGGCGAGAGGCGAGGAGCGAGCACGAGGTAACAGGAGAAGAAGAAGAGTCTGGAGGAATGACGGGAGGTTCCACTGGACACAAGATATGCAACACGCCAGCTTCTCTGTCTGTCGGGCTGTTTCTGGAGGTTTGAGGTAACCGAGACGCTTCCAGGTGGAGACACACACGCTTCAACAAACACTCAATAAATTAAGATAAAAAATAAAAAAAAACTTCTGTTCGTCTCTCTCTCTCCGCTGGTGGGACAAAGAAAACATGTAGAGATGGGCTGAAGAAGAAGAAAGCCAAATATTTGTGAATCTGGCAGCTGCAGATTTTCAGACGACTTAAAGGGACAGCTTGGATTTATTAAAACGTGGTTGTTTGAGTATCAACAGTCGACAGGAGGGCGAAAATAATGAATATCAGTTTACTCTAGATTTAGAGCATTTTTCTCAGCTGTTTCAGTTTAATACACTGAACTGAATCATGAATTATCTATGCTTCTTTCAAACCCACCAGACTCCATTGACAAAAACGGTAATTTTACCTCTCAGATCACATTAGTCGCTGCTCTACTTCTGCCTCGATCTGTTGGTTTGTTTGTTATTGTGTCACTTGAGTGTTACTAAAAGGTGAGTCTGGATCAGTCAAAGTCACATAACGCAGACAAACTAACAGATTGAGGCAGAAGTAGAGCAGCAACTAATGTGCTCTGTGAGGTAAAATTGCTGTTTTTAATCAATGGAGTCTGGTGATTTTGAAGTGAACATAAATAACGGCTACAGTGTCCTTCAAGTAAACTTAAACAGGGCTGTCTGACAGCAAGGTAAAGTGGTAAGAATATTCTGAGGCAGTTATTTATGCTTTCTTCGAAGCCACCAGACGCCATTGATAAAAACAGCGATTTTACCTCCTAGATCACATTAGTCGCTAATCTACTTCTGCCTGGATCTGCTAGTTAATTTGTGTTATTGTGCAGCTTTGGTGAATCCAGACTCACCCTTTATAACACGTCAAGTCACATAATAACGCAGACAAACTAACAGATTGAGGCAGAAGTAGAGCAGCTCCTAATGTGTTCTGGGAGGTTAAATCGCTGTATTTATCAATGGAGTGTGGTGATTTTGAAGAAAAGATAAATAACGACTACAGTGTCCTTCAAGTAAACTTATACAGGGCTGTCTGACAGCAAGGTAAAGTGGTAAAAATATTCTGAGGATATTATCTATGTTCCTTTCAAAGCCACAAGACTCCATTGACAAAAACAGTAATTTTACCTCTCAGGTCACATTAGTTGCTGCTCTACTTCTGCCTCAATCTGTCAGTTTGATTGTGTTACCGTGTCACTAGAGTGTTACTAAAGGTGAGTCTGGAACGATCAAAGTCACATAATAACACAGAGAAACTAACAGATCAAGGCAGAATTAAAGCAGCAACCAATGTGACCTGTGAGGTAAAATTGCTATTTTTGTCAATGGAGTCTGGTGGGTTTGAAAGAAGCATAGACAACCGCTTTGATTCCCGTCAGAAAAACAAACGGGTGAAATTATTATTATCAATATAGCGTACGTTCAAAATTGCTGTTAATAAAAATCACACTGTCCCTTTAAAAGTCACTTTCCTGTCTCAATTTTCAAAATAAAAGTTTGACCTCTTAAAAAATGAGCCCTGATTAAATTCTCTCCTGCTGAATGAGTTTTACAAAAACAGACACTGAGCCAGGACCAGACAAAAAAAGAAAGTTGTGTTAAGGTAAAACAAGCACAGGGTAACGTGTGTGTGGTTAGAACCTGCTACATCTGGTAGATTGCATTATTATTAACGCTGCGTCAGCTCGCAGCGGAAACACAGTGAGATGTGTTTGAAAAAGAAAAACCTTGGCGCTGTCGTGTTGTTTGGCGGGTCGAGGATCCGGATATCCATTTGGCGAGCGTGTCTAAATGAAACCGTATTGCACAGGGCTGGAATGACTTCAAAAATCAACTAAGCAACAAATCTACCAAACAATTAAAACCATTAAAGTCTCTACTAACATCGAGGGAAATCCAAATCCAGTACCGAGTTCTGTTTCCTCCTCAACACTTCAGCAGCATCTTTTCTCTTCTCTTTTTTTTTTTGATATATTCAGCACCGGCAAACGCCTCAAGCATCAGGTCGTTTAAAAAAGTGAAGCGGGAGGTTTTTTTAAGAAACAGATGAGGATTTTCAGGCTGTTTTCTCTTCTTGTGTTGGGGAGTGTTGTTGTTGTTTCCTCTCCACATCTCGCCAGGGGAAATTAAAAATAAAAACAAAGAAAAAGACCCAAACTCTTGTGTTTTGGCGGCCCGTGAAGTCGTTTCCTGGAGACGAAGAGGAGGACGTTCATCTCTCCTCCTTCCTGGACACCTTGGAGGAGTGCCAGGCCGTGGACCTGAGGACACATCACACACTGTATCAGCTGCAGGTTTACTAGTTTTATTCTGAAAGGACAGGATATTAGAGAAGCAAACGATGATTTAAATCCTCTTAACCACAAAACCTGTCAGCAGGGTTTGACCAGCAGGTTTTAATAAAAACAAACGCTTGCGAGGTCAAAGCCTCTATGGTACGCGCTCTACCAGGTGTGCTACCGGGGCGCCCCGTCTTACACGTTATTTAATTTAATAATTTATGACAATGTTATTGTGAAAGGAAATGATATTAGAGAACAAATGTCTCTATCAGGCTGCAGCAGAAAATTATTTTAACCCTCATAACCCCACAACCGTTCAGCTGGGTTTAAGAAAAATAAATAAAATAAATAAATTAAAAGATTTTTTGATTTGTTTGAGGGTGTGAAAGCACATTTTCTTCAAAAGGTAAATAAATAAATAAAATAATTATACAATTAAACAAAATAGCTCAAATTCCACTATTTATCGTATAACAGCACATAAATAATATAATAAATAATAATTATTGAGCAGGAGGAGGGGTGTAATATTGTAACGTTACATTAAAGAAAATAATCTGAAATTACAAAAAGATTTAAAAAAAAAAAATTAGTGACTTTATACTCTGTGAAAATATATTTTTTTTCTTAAATTTTGAGTTTATTCTTGTAAATTTGCCAGTTTTCTCCTAAATTTAAGACTCTGACAGCCCACAGATAACTGTGAGAACAGAAATATCTGTCAGTCCCTGAATGAATCAAGTGTGACTGACAGTTTGTTCTGATTTTAACCTGTATGTGAACAGAGCAGTCAGTGAAGGAAACTGAAGAGAGAAGCTGACCTGATGAAGGTCTTGAAGGCAGCACTCTGAGGGTTGATGCACAGTGGCACTCGTTTCCCCTGCTGGTGCTCCGTGATGAAGCGATGGATTAATTCTGGAGTCAAACACAAACACACAGCGTCAGCTGGCAGGGTTTATAAACACACGGGAACAAACGGGGATAACGGCAGCGCGGCGTACCTTTCCCCTGCCACACGGACAGCAGGCTGTTCTCGTAGCTGTGGCTGAACGGCCGCTCGGCGACCGGCTCAAAGTCCCGCGTGTAGACCCGCCCACTGGGGACGGAGTAGCAGCACTGACACATGCAGGTATGGTAGCGCAGACGGCCCTCATCCAGGTACGGGTGGGACAGGGCGTCGCTGCCGGAGATACGCTTCGCCTAAAGATTAACACTCAAGTTAAACATCATCAGCTGTTATAGAGAACGGGGGGCGTTTAGGGGGAGACAGCAGGTCAACATGTCACATAGAAGTGGTGTTCATCGTCTGAAAACTAGAACCTGAAGATTAATGACAGTCAAGACGGGAACAACAGGAAAGCCTCCTGACCTCTGACCTCTAGATATCTGAATAAATTGGGTTCCATGTGTCCCCATGAGTCTCCTCTTTACAGACATGTCCACTTTATGCTGATAACATGCACTTTTGGGCAGAAACCTGCAGTTTTCTCATGCAAAGGTGATACTTTTGCCCAAATGTCCCTCTTGTATGTGAATCTTTGTGCATCCTGAGGTCCCTAGACAGTCTGTGAGCTGCATAAATTGGGTCTGACTGGAAAGCTGAGATTCATATCATATGAAACATAAAGATCTAAGTAATAAATCGGTACCAACCATGTCATGATATCTTGTTAGGAAGTGGGTGGAATAATTCTACTAAGTTAGGCTTAATTTTAGCAAAGTAAACCGACATGCCCACTTTCAAGACCTCCCGATATCCAAATGAATTGGGTTCTATGTGTCCCCATGAGTCTCTTCTTTACAGACACTTTATGCCAATTACATGCAGTTTAAGGCAGAAACCTGCAGTTTTCTAATGCAAAGGTGATATTTTTGCACAAATTTGCCTCTTGTGTGCGAGTCTTTGTGCATCCTGAGGTCCCTAAACAGTGTGTGTGTGAGCTGCATAAATCGCCTATATATATATATAGACTATTTAGGGAGTGTGCACAAATAGTCAGATGCAACAGGTGAAAATAATGCATGATCAACAAAATCAACCAAAAACATGAAATGCGAGGGATTGTTGACTGACCGGGTCAAAGACCAGCATGCGGCAGAGGAGGTGCACAGCCTCATGCGTGGCGCCGTCAGACAGCATGTAGAGCACCGACAGCGACGGCTGGAAGACAAGAAAACAACCAATAAACATAGAGAACTCACATGACGGCCCACCCTGCATCACTCAGAGACACGGTGGGTCGATTCTGTCATGTTGGCTCATTTCAACAACATAAAACATTTCCATCAAATAACTGAATTAATAAAATTACAGTTTTTGCTATGATTCAGTTCAAAATAGTCATATTTTAATAAAAAAAATATGTCTCTTAGTCCCTCACTCTGTCTCCTAGTCCTCAACTTTGTCTCTGAATGTCTCCTAGTCCTCGACTCTGTCTCATAGTCCCTCATTGTCTCCTAGGCCCTCAATCTGTCTCCTAGTCCCCGACTGTGTCTCCTAGTCAGTTAATCATTTTTGTCCAATTAATTCAAACAGAAACCCAAAAATAACAATTTTATATGATTTAATTCCATAACTGGGATGAAGAGATTATAAGAAATGTATGCAACTATAGCAAATCGAATTAATTAAATTACAGTTTTTATGAAAATTCAGTTTAAAATAGTGATATTTTAATTTTAAAAAAAGGGTTGCATTTGCAAGAAAAACTCCACAAATGTATGTAAAAGGGAACTACAATAAAAGAGTTATGAGCCGGGGGAGGGAGGACATATTACACAACATTTAAGTCAAACATTTAGGAGAAAAACATTTAAAGTGGTAAGCTGAGAAGAAGAAGCTGCAGCTAACTGTTTGTTTGTCAGTGTTATGTTCGTGTTTGTGTCGGTGGAGTCACGTACCGGTTTGTGCGGCCCCCTCAGGATGTGGGCTCTGGCTCCCTCACAGGCCGACGCCAGGGCCGACAGAGGAGGCGTTCCCAGCAGGTCTGTGATCAGATCCAGCTGGAGGACAGATACATAATAAATATATATAAATCTATATAAGTCTATAAGTCCTGCAGCTTTATGGAATCAGCACAATCGGAACAACTCAAACATGTCTTTGTGCCGAATAACACATTTAGAATGACAGAAATCAGAAAAAAAAGTTGAATTTTCTAAAAAGAAAAAAAATATTTGAAAAATGGAAATGAAAAAACTGAAAAAAATTGAATAAAATGGAATTTATATACAAACACTTTTCCAAGTGTCAAAAATGTTGAAAATAACCCAGAAAAAAAGACCCCTAAAAAACAACGAACACAAAATGTCCAAAACAAAAGACATAAAATTACCCAAAGAAAGATGTAAAATGAACATAAAAGATACATATTTACCAAAAAAATACACAAAATGACCAACAAAGATACATAATTACAACAAGATGCAAAAAAGGCCAAAAAAAGACGTAAAATGACCATATTGAGGTATTGTCATGTTTCCAGCCTCTCCTCTCCTCTCCTCTCCTCTCCTCTCCTCTCCTCTCCTCTCCTCTCCTCTCCTCTCCTCTCCTCTCCTCTCCTCTCCTCTCCTCTCCTCTCCTCTCCTCTCCTCTCCTCTCCTCTCCTCTCCTCTCCTCTCCTCTCCTCTCCTCTCCTCTCCTCTCCTCTCCTCTCCTCTCCATGTAAACAGTCTCTCCTGCCTCCTAGTCCCTCACTCGGTCTCCTAACCCCTGACTTTTGGCATACAATCACACAAAATACACAGATCTACTAAACGTCAACAGTCCAGTTTGATGTCTCCGCCCCTCACTGCCTTCTGTTGCATCTCACCTGCTGGATGGTTCTCTGACTAACTGCTGGACGGGGCTCTGACTACCTGCTGGACGGGGCTCTGACTACCTGCTGGACGGGGCTCTGACTACCTGCTAGACGGGGCTCTGACTACCTGCTGGATGGGGCTCTGGGCCTGGAACAGGATGCGTCGTCCCAGCAGCTCAGCGAAGATGCAGCCCACGGACCAGACGTCGATGGCCGAGCCGTAGTGCCTGCAGCCCATCAGCACCTCCGGCGCCCGGTAGTACTGCGTCACCACCTCCTGGGTCATGTGACGGGACGGGTCGGGCTCCTCCACCCGCGCCAGGCCAAAGTCACAAATCTAACAGACCCAAACAAAATCCTGTTAATGCATTTGACTGAGATCTTCTTGTTCTGATTTAGTGTCTGTAATAATAATAAAACTTCTTGTTTACCTTGAGCAGACAGTTGCTGTTGACCAGCAGGTTTCCAGGTTTGATGTCCCTGTGCAGGATCCCAGCAGAATGCAGGTACTTCAGACCTGAGAAACACAACAATTAGTCACTTACACGGAAAAAATTTTTTTGTAAATAAAGAAATTAAGTAATTCCTTTTTTATTTGTATTCAAAAAATAATTATAAATAAATAGAAATGAAGATTTCCAGAAACTGTGAATACATAAATTAAATAATTATTTTCTATTGTATTAAAAATAATAATAATAATAATAATAAATACCGAAGATAGCTGGAAACTGAATAAATATATAAAATAATTCCCTTTTCTATTGTATTCAACAATAAAAATTATAAATTAATATCATCAACATTGATTGCCAGAACCTGTAAATAAATAAATAAAATAATTCTCTCTTCTATCATATAATAATAATAGTAATAATAATAATAATCAATAATAATAAAAAATAAATAAATAGAACTATTGCCAGAAACTGTGAATGAATAAATAAAATAATTCTATTTTCTATAGTATTTAAAAAAGTTTATTAAAAAAATATATACATATAATTAAACAATAACAACAATGATTGCTATAAATTGTAAATACATCTATTAAATTAAATTATTCTGTTTCAATGGTAGTTTTGATTTTTTCAAAAACCCCAAAACAAACAAACATTAAATGAATAAAAATAGTAAAATCAGGTGTGATGTCAATGTTTGGCCTGACTTCCTGTTTTATTTTTGTCCTGTGTGTTAATAACTGATATATTTTTGGGGGTTTTGGACATGTTAGGTAAATGTAGCAGGCATCTTTTTTCACAGCTTCCTGACATTTAGGAGACTTAACAGCTGATGAATCAGTGTTTGTTGCAGCCCGACACACAAATAAAAATACGTTTCGATCTATAAATACTGCGGAGTGTCTTATCTAACAGTCAGAGAGTCCGCTCACCTCGGAGGATCTGGTAGAGGAAGACCTTGATGTGGTCGGTGGTGAGAGGCTGCGGAGACACGATCACTTTGTGGAGGTCGCTCTGCATCAGCTCCGTGATCACGTAGCTGAGGGGCGGTTCAGGAAAAGACAAGCTCGCTCACGGATTCACCTCCAAGACACCCACACGACACGACGCAGCGCTCAGCGCGGGTCAACACCACCACAAGACCTGCAGCTCTATGGATCAGCACTGATCCTGTCTCCTAGTCCCTCACTCCGTCTCCTAGTCCCCGACTGTCTCCTAGTCCCTCACTCCGTCTCCTAGTCCCTCACTCCGTCTCCTAGTCCCTCACTCCGTCTCCTAGTCCCTCACTCCGTCTCCTAGTACCTGATTGTCTCCTAGTCCCTCACTCCGTCTCCTAGTCCCTGACTGTCTCCTAGTCCCTCACTCCGTCTCCTAGTCCCTGACTGTCTCCTAGTCGCTGACTGTCTCCTAGTCCCTCACTCCGTCTCCTAGTCGCTGACTGTCTCCTAGTCCCTCACTCCGTCTCCTAGTCCCTGACTGTCTCCTAGTCGCTGACTGTCTCCTAGTCCCTCACTCCGTCTCCTAGTCCCTGACTGTCTCCTAGTCCCTCACTCCGTCCCCTAGTCCCTGACTGTCTCCTAGTCCCTCACCCCGTCTCCTAGTCCCCCACTCTGTCTCCTAGTCTCTGGTTGTTGTTTTTGGCGGCTGAAGTGTCAACAACACGAGACAGAACGAGTGTGTGACATGTGATCATATCCACTGGTGGCCGGCTGCAGTAATGAGCTGGATTTAGAGCAGAGACTCATTAAGAGAATAAAAAGGAGGACGTTAAAAGAAGAGAAACTGGGACACAAGACGTGAGGATGAGTGACATTTAAAGTGACTTTATCCTGATAAAAATCACTCGTACTGGCCTTGTTCTGACTGGGAGAAACAAAAGGATACATTTCCTCGAAGCAGTCGATCTGTGGAGGCTGCAGGATGTCCAGAGCCGACAGAACCTGCAGACACAGAACAACACTCAGTGCACGTCTGATTCTATCGACTAGAAACACAAACCGTCTCCCTGTTTTCTGTGGTTACATTGTCGTGTTTGAAGAAGCAGAGCATCCTCAGCTCCCTGAACACCCTCTTACAGGACACCAGGTTCTGGAAGACATTGGGCATCTTCTTCAGAGCCACCTTTCTGCCGTCACGTGGATCCGTAACGGACCTGCAAGAACCGAGAATCACAAGTTTATACACAATTTAACCCCCAATAAGAAAAGTACTTCAGCTGGATGGTTGACACAGGCAAAGCTCTTTTGTAGGGGAGAATTTATCTGCACATACAGTTTAATTATTTAACATTTGTGAACGAAAAAAACTGGTGATTCAGCGTTTACTTCCTCTGGAGAGTCTGCTGAGCACCAGAACAAGACTAACAAAGTGCAGTTCTTTACATTGTTGATTAGCTTTTTAGAATGTAACTGGAACGTTAATGATTGTTAAATATACAAAAATGTCACTTTCTTTCACTTTAGACCACAAACAAATAATCAGCCGATTCATCTGTAAAAATAATCTTTATCTGCAGCCTTAAAATTCAGCTGAAACCGTTTTTCCTGAGAGAGCTCAGACTTGTTGGGGAAACAGTTTTCAGACCAGTTAAAGTTTGCAGGTTCTAGCTCAACAAAAGTAAGGTGTACGGATAAAAGACTCTGATGGACACATAATCCACTGATTGAAAATCATTACATTAATTTCAGCCCCGGGCTGCAGAAAATTTAACCCTTATGATTCTGTAGGGATATTTTATTTATTTATTTATTTTTAAAGATATTTTTGGGCCATTTTTGGGCTTTATTGATAGGACAGAGTGAAGGGGGAGACAGAGGGGAAAACATGCGGGAAAGGGCTCCGAGTCTTATTCGAACCCGGGCCGCCCGCTTACGAGGACAATACCAGGTGTGCCACCGGGAACGCGGATATTTTATTTTTTGATTTTAATTTTTTTATTTGGCTGTGGAAATTCATGTGGTAGAGATGCACCAAATTCCTAGTGAGCATATTCCTTTACTTTATCAGTTGAGGACTGAAGAGGATTAAAAATGTAATACAGTGAAAGTGGAAATTATATCAATAAATTGGATTGGACTGAGTCCAAAAGCCTTTTTGACGAGATAGAGCTTAAGAAGTTTTTTGAAAATGTCCAAGGAGGCAGCATTTCAGGTTTTACAGTGTTACATACCTAATCGAGCTGCCCAACAAATGTTTGACTCTCAGACTTTAGAGAAGATTATCAATATCGACTTTTCATGCATTTTGGAGACTAAAAGTCAAGCATTTTGTATCATTCCTTAGCAGACATTGTCCATAATCTTTTCATCTAAATTGCTACTATAAATGCAAAATGCTGATCTTTTAATGATCTTTGTGTCCCTGCAGTAGAGCTAGAATATCAAGATTAACTTGTTGTTTTCAGCTCCCAGAGCTCTCTGCTCTTGTAAAAAAGTTCTGAATCATCCGGTTGACTTTTGAAATGAAGTGGCGAGCTCCGAGCTGGATACATGGAGGGAAAAAAACACTTTATCTAGGAGTTACAACAAACTCCAAATCAGTGTGAAACCATCGTTTAGGACCATCATCCAGGAAGCTGTTTCCAGTTTCTAGTCACACCAATAAAACTCTTGTGTCAGAGGTTTTAAACTTTTTAAACGTATCGTGTGTGTGTGGTAATACAGTTTGCCTGCAGCACAACAACACAGAAGCTACTCAGCACACTGAAGCTTTTGATTTTTTCAATAGTTAGAACATGTACACTACAGGCCAAAAGTTTGGAAACAACTTAAATTATGTTCACAATGGCACAATTTTGAGAATTTGGATACAAAAATCCCAATAAATCTCAACTGTGTTCATATCTCTGACAAACTACCACAGAAATGGCTCAAATGAAGCAGCTGAGTAAAGAAACGGATTTCTACAATAATGAAAGAAGGATACACAAAGTCTAAGCAATAAAAACCCAAAGACCTGATAATTAGTGATGGGACGGACTGTGCCGAGGCTTCAGATCGTGTGTCGAAAAATCGGGGAAGTCTTTTATGAAGCGTATTGAGGCTTGTTTCTTTAAGGGCGAGTGACGTCATTGATGATGTCTGAAGCCTTGCTGGTTCAGGGAATGGTTCGAGTGTTGGCGTGATTTATGAACACGTATAAAGTGCAATGGATCCCCGCAAAGTTGAGTCCAAGCACAGTGGCAAAAATATTGTTTCTTAATAAGAAAGAATAAAGTCATCATTTCCCCAGTATTCATCAGCACAATCACTGTCCTATCTTTGGAAAACACTGCAACAGTTTTCATACAAACATCTCATATCCTATTGGATTTATTCAAACATTAACTGAAATCATACTGACATGTTTATTTACATTAAGACTCTTACCATTACCCACACATTAATCAAAAACACATTTAATTGAATGAATGATAAAAAGTCAATTTAAATTGTTCTTGGCAGTGATTATTCCCATGCTGACTCTGCTGCGGACAGCCAAGAGGCCAATCACAATTAGTTGAAATGACAATAAAGGTTTTGACCAGCAGGAGGGTTTGTGAGCACATAAAGCCTCGAGAAATTAACCTTTTTTTGAACCAATTGGATGAAAAGCTTTAAGGCTTCATGGGGCTTCATCTGGCCATCACTACGGATAATTATAGTAAAATGTGTTCTAATAAGTGAGTCTTTATATAATAATCACGTTTATTTTGTTGCAAAGTATACCAATGAAACGATGATCTTTTTTTGTACATATTTGATCTTGCTTCCAAACTTTTGACCTGTAGTGTATAAAATGATCTGTAATAACAATGGATCTCTACCAGACAACGCCGAAGGCTCCGTATCCGATGGGGCGGTCCGGCTCCATCTCTGCAGGGCTGGGCACCTCGCTGGCCGGGTTGCTGTAGGGCTGAGGCACCGCTGCTCCGCCGCCGGCGCTCCCTCCCAGAGCCGTGGGGTGGCGGGGGGTCCCGGCCGGGGCGGTGGGCCCGGTCAGGCAGGGAGTGGCGCTTAGGCCCGTGGAGGGAGCGCCGCAGGACGAGTTGACACAGAAATACTTGTGGCCCAGCTCAGAGCCCGGAAACAAATCTCCACAAACAGTCTGCCGGCCGGCGCCGTGAAATGCCATCCCTCCACTCGCCAAACGCCAGAAACCGTCTGTCTGTCCGCACCAAGCTGCTGCTGCCCGGCTAGGCCTGCAGGAGACACGGCTCCTCGCTCAGCATGCTCCCGGAGTTACTGCAGGACGAGAGGAGGGAGGACCAAGCTCAGATCAGAAACAAATTCACAAAGACGAGTCTATCACCTAGGCCTGTCACAAGACCACATTATTTAGGATGATATATTTTCCCAGAAACTATCACGATAAACAATAGTATCGTTGTATCGCTTTAGTTTTATAACGATATTAGAGCATAATAAGTTCATCCTTTTTCACAGCAAATCATTTTTAAATTTTGAGAATATTAAACATTGGAATTGAAATGTGGAAAAGAAATATTAATATATCCTAGAGAAATAAAACATAAATAAATAAACTACAACCAAAACAAAAAGTCACGCATGTAAACAACAACATATTGAGTCCAGAAAAAAACGGTCATGTCCATTTTTATATATTGAACAATAAGTCGATATAGTAATTGTCGTGACAGGTCTACTATCACCAAAAAAATATTCACAAAGTTTTTTGATAATTTCATGCAAAATGAAAGCGAGATATGCACAACAGACTCACTGGCATTAAATTCAAACAGAATTTAATGCCAGTGAGTCTGTTGTGCATATCTCGCTGACCGTCAGACTGACCTAAGATTTAGTATGTGGCTTGCGCATAGCACGAAGGTGTGCATCCTCGATTTTGAAGATTTTTTAATTCATTTTTCAAAATATCATCATTATTTACGTAGGACGCGTTGAGGCATTGCACTGTTTCCGATCGGACGCCTTTTAGGGGAGCTCCGCCCCATTGTGTGATAGGCCTACACCTGGTCAGTAACACAATTCACTCTGGATTTCCACCCTGACTCATCTCATCTGTAAGTCTATTTAGCCTACCTATCTTTCAGAGTTTTAAAGTGTGCTACAAGGTTCGATTTTCTAATAATAATCGAATAGTTTCCAGTGAATATCAATGCTCAATGTGTATGTGCTGGATGGTGTGCGTACCTTATGAAAAGTAAGTGTTTTATGGAGTTGCAGACGTTGTAGTGTGGCATGTAATGTATGAATACATACTTCCTACAGGCACTGCACTAGTACAAGAAATTTAAAGACATGACCTTGGACTTTGAGGACATTTTTCATTATTTTCTGACAATTATAGACCATACTAAAATAATCATCTGATTAATCTGTAAAAAAATATCTTTATCTGCAGCCCTCAAATTCAGCTGAAACATGTCTTCCTGTGAGAGCTCAGACTTGTTGGGGAAACGGTTTTCAGACCAGTTAAAGTTTGCAGGTTCTGACTCAACAAATGTAAGGCGTAAGGATAAAAGACGTGATGTTGAGCTCTGGGAACCTCTGACCTTCATTTAATCTACTGATTGAAAAATTAATTGCAGGCCTACAATGCAGAATATTTAACCCTTATGCATCTGTAGGGATATTTTTTTAATTGTTTTTAATTTTTAATAAAAACTATATACATCATTTAATTTAACTATATATATTTTTTTATATTTTGGCCATGGAAATGCATCTGACAGAGATGCACCAAATTCCTAGTGAGCGTATTTATTTACAAACAAAAGTTTATCAGTTGAAGATTGGAGATGATTAAAAAATGTAATTTAGTTAAAGTGGAAATTATATTGATAAATGTGATTTTTATGGCAGTTTTAAAAATGTGGTAACAAGGGATTGTTTTCTTGCCTCAGGGATTTTATTTTTTAATTATTTTGCATTAAAATGAAAGTTGTTGATCATTGACATGAGCCTCCTGTACAGAAAATAATTACATTTTTGTGGGTAATTTTTCGTACCAATAGGGTCATTATGTAAAACAAAGTGGGTAAAAATTAGTAAATAAATTAATAAGTGGTATCAATGATCAGGACTGAAGTTGGTTAAAAGATTTAACTAAGCGAAAGTGGAAAATAATAAATAAAAATATATAGTTTTATGGTATTTTTGCTGCCGTCAAAAAGGTAACAATAAGTTTTTTTAAAGGGCTGCACAGGAGGTAAATCATTGCACCAATTTCTGTATGTTTCTTTCGTTATTTTACTACAAATCACAGAGTTTTGGTGCATTTTAAGGCCTGAGTGAAGCTGAGATGTAAACAAGATGAAACACTGCAGACAGAGAGGCTTCAACATGAACCAACTAACAGCTGATAAAGGCTCAATCACGCTGGTTAAACTCACATTAATCCATCTAACACTAACCAGAGAGAGGCGACTGAAAGCAGCTGAGTCCTTTTTGTTTTCTTACCTGTTAATTAGTGAAGCTGCTCGGTTAGCTAACAGCTAGCTTAGCCTCGTTAGCCAGCGACTCAAAAAGTATTTAAAAAATAAAATGTTCCACTCGATGCTGAGCCCGCACACACACTGCAGAGTAAAACATTAACGTTACAAGTCCTTTTCTTTAAATGAACTGACAAATGAGTAAAATCCTCCGCAGCTAGCTCCGTGCTAACCAGCTGTTCCTGCTAACACCCGATGACCCACATAACGATCCTTGGTCAGCTTCAGTGACCTACATATTCCAAAAACAAAGCTTTCCCCTCGTTATTTTATTTTACCCAACGTGTAAACAAAAGCTCGGTTTAATTAAAGATGGCATACATGTGAAGTTATTCCAAAAAAGCCAACAAAAAGCCGAGTTATGTGCGGGTGTCCGGAGCTCCTGTCCCGGCTAGCCGACCAGCTAGCTGCGGCTAGCTCTGCTAGCTGGCCATCGCGTCGTAATTTCCTCCGAACAAGCGTCCCATAAAGGCCGATTTCTGTGTTTTCTGGAGGAAAGTGTCTCATCCAGAACGTCCTCTTATGTTCAGGGGGATTTTTT
The DNA here is from genome assembly GCF_030273125.1 of Centropristis striata. Lineage (NCBI taxonomy): Eukaryota > Metazoa > Chordata > Actinopteri > Perciformes > Serranidae > Centropristis > Centropristis striata. The sequence goes on along the minus strand of NC_081529.1, from coordinate 21,798,706 downwards.
TAAAGATCTCTGGTCGCTTTCACAGCGGCTAGCTGGCTAGCTTCCCGAGTAGGAGGAGCTGGAGGAGCCGGAGCCGGTGGGGGAGGGTCGGCTGTAAACATGCTAACGGTAGCCTAGCTTCCCTCGGCAGGAAGTACTCAGATTACTACAGGAAAGTAAACAGATTACTGCAGGGAAACACTCAGATTACTGCAGGGAAAGTAATAAGATTACTGCAGTAAAATTTAAATTACTATGGTAAAAGTAGTCAGATTACTACAGTAAAATTATTTCAATAACTGCAGTAAAATTATTTAAATTACTATAGTAAAAGCAGTCAGATTATCACAGTAAAAACATTTAAATTACTGCATTAAAACACTCAAATACTACAGTAAAAGTACTCAGATTACTGCAGGAAAAGTAATCGGATTACTACAATAAAATTACTCAGATTACTGCATGGAAAGTCATCTGATTACTACGGTAAAATACTTAGATTACTGCTGTAAAAGTATTCAGATTACTGCAGTAAAATTATTTAAATTACTATAGAAAAAGTACTTAGATTACTGCAATAAAATTATTTAAATTACTATAGAAAAAGTACTCAGATTACTGCAGTAAAAATACTAATACCACTGTGAAAATACTGTTACAATAATAAAATAAAATAAAAAATAAATTCGATTTTTATTTTATTATGTCTTTTTATCATTTATACTAAATTGTGTATGTCCTCTGCATGTATTTGAATATATTTTATTTATTTATGCAACAACCTATTAAATCTTTTTAACATAAGCTAAAATATTTTCTCTAATGTGCAAACAAATGCAAAGTTCTCTCAGGAAAACAAACAGAATATATGTATATATATATATATATATATATATATATATATGCCACATAGCAGCCATACAAGTAATTTATGTATGATAATGTGTGTATAGAATGTATATATGTCTTTTTAAAAATATTCTTTATTCTGTTTTTTTATATCTTTTATATCTTTGTGACAACTAAATTTCCTCACTGCAGGATAAATAAAGTCTGTTCTTATTGTATCCAAATTTACAATCTACAGTTTATAAATTAAACATATGTTGGGCTTTTAAGGCTGATTGAAGTAATTAATTAATTAATTAATTTAATAAGTAAAATAAAATAAAAAATAATAATAAATAGAAATAGAAAAGGAAACCACATGAAAAAATAACATTTTTCGCCAGAAAATTAGTAGATAAATGTTTTTTTTTTTTTTTTTTTTTAAATGTATTTTTTTGGGGCTTTTTCATGCCTTTAATGGACAGGACAGCTGAAGAGAGATAGGAAGCAGGGAGAGAGAGGGGAATGACATGCAGTAAACGGCCGTCCGATGCGGGACTCGAACCGGGGCCAGCTGCAGCGAGGACTGTAGCCTCATAAATGGTTTTTTTTTAATGACATTTTCTGATTAAAATAAAAATAAAAACTAAAATGAGGTATTCAGATTACTGCAGTAAACGTCCAACATATGTATAATTTAAATTTAACAATAATTGAGAAAGAATATAACATTATGATATGAGTATATGAACTGAATTCTCTTGGTCAATTATGTCTCATTAGTTGCTGCAGAAAAAATGTACACATTTGGTGGAAAATGCAACCTTTTTTTTTTTTTACTGGAGAATTGAAAAAATGGTCAAAATTAAGCACATGAAAAATGAATCATTCATTCAATAATTAAATCAATATGCTTCATCCCCCTATTTATTTTACATATCCTAATAAAAAATATAAATATTTATATTTCATATTTTAATTACATTAATTTTTGGAATTATTTGTAATTGGATTTCTTCCTATCTTTTCTTAAAAAAATATTTTTTTATTTTGTTATTCTCTCTAAACTTTATGCCTTTCATAATCAAGGTCCGTGCAGGCTATTATTTCTATAATTTTATATTATTAAAAAATATATATCTTTTATTTCCATTTTCATTTAAACCCTACTTATATCCTGACATTTATTTATTTATGTATTTTTTTTAACACATTAAAAAGTATTAATATAATATAAAGCTGTCGGGTGAATGCAGTGAAAGTAGAATAAAGTGAGTAAAGTACCTCAGATGTGTTCTGACACTCATAAAGATGATTTCCACGTGAATCCACTCATTCATGCACTTTACTGCTTTTTAATTAACGAGGCGCTATGCACGATGCATCAAGTACAATCAATATGCACAGCCACAGAAAATGTGTCACCATGTACCAAGGTAGCTACAAATTACAAATCAGCATCCAGAGACAGAGCAAAGACCATATGAAGCAGAGAACTGATGCACATTCAGTGTCCATGGGGGGAAATATACACAAACAACTAGTAGTTTGCCTTCATCAGGTTTTATAAAAGTGTATTTACACGATGGCCCGTCTGAAACAGCTGATCCGTCCTGAAGCTTCCCTGCTCTGAGACTCTGACAAAGGCAAACTGGAGTCATAAATTAAGGGAGATTTAAGTTAAGTCGTGTTATGTCTCTAGGTTATAAACAAACACTGATATCATGGAATATAAATTATCTAAAAACATCAACTTTACAAAATCATGACAGGCTGTGCACGTCATCAAAACAAAGACATGATGGCCGAGAGAAAGAGCTAACCGCTACGCCACGTCAGAAAGAAAAATCACATTAAAGTCCTCCGAGAAGAATGAGCTTGTCTGCTCTGTACCGTTTGTGTCTCTCAGCGTCTGTTTAACGCCGCTGATGGCGCCGGAGGGAAAAGAGGTCAGAAAAGGCTGCCGTCCACGCGGAAACACGGTGAGGAGGAGAGACGGCATCTACGCGGCTTCTCTCCGTCTGAGTCCACCTGGTGCAGTCTGCTGAGGAGACGCAGCAGGTTAATACCACAAAATATCATCATAAAGCATCTCATGTTTATTTATTATTGCATTTATGTTTATCCAGTAGGCCTGTCACCATAACACATTTTTTAGGACGATATATTTTCCCAGAAACTATCACGATAAACGATAGTATCGTTGTATTGTTTAATTTTATAACGATATTAGGGTATAATAAGTACATCCTTTTCCACAGCAATTCATTTTTAAATCTGGAGAATATTAAACATTGGAATTGAAATGTGGAAAGGAAATATTAAAATAATCCTAGATAAATAAAACATAAATAAACTACAACCAAAACAAATTAAATAGACTTCCAGGCTCTCATAACAAAACATTGCAATGAGATAATCATTATGTATTATACTATTGAATATTTAAAATAACATAAACAGCTGGATAAAACGCTAAATAACTTTAATGTAAGATAAGATAGAACTTTATTAATCCTGAAGGAAATTCTGGTTCGAAATTGCTCCAAAGTTATAAAAATAACCACAATACAGGATAATATAAGAAAAACAATTAATAAAATAGGTAACAATAACAATATATAAGTATGAATATCAAAATAAAAAATAAAGTTTCAGAGGAGTAAAGTGGGTAGAGTGCAGAAGGAAACTAGAACATTTCTAAAGAAATGTTGAGTGTGCTTGACTCTGGCCTGTGAATGTCAGCCATACATTATTGACACTGCCGAGTAGTTTACAGTATATTATCTCTACCGTTGCTGAGGTATGTGACAGATCAAGCTTTCAACATGTGTCTGTTCATATGAGAGAACAAATAGGCTGTTAAAAATTAGGTTGCATGTAGGTTTTTGAAACTTAAAAAAAAAAATAATCCACCAGACACCCATCTGTTAACATACAATGAATTTCGGGACATTGCAGGCTTTTATTTTGAAACACCACCTTCAGCCTGAGATTCAGACTTTGGTAGCCAAGCAACCAGGGCCGTGGCGGCCACCAATCAGAGCAGAGCAAACAACCGCAGCATTTGACGCCACTGAGAGAGAGAGAGAAACAGCTGAAAGTTCGTCTGAAAAGAAAGCTTTTTTGGCCAAACCGTAGCTCCTATCAGTGAACCGACTTCACTTTGAGCATCCTGAGTTTTGTGAAGAAAAATGAAGAAATTGTTTCTTTAGAGTGATCAGAAGAAACTGGTACCTCTGCTTTCCTCCAGAAATTTTCCCACCTTTTACCATGGCGGTCTATGAGGCTGTGGGTGCGTGTTGGTGGCGCATCTGTGCGTCCTGCGCCCAAACTATAACTCTGACAGATTTAGCAGACGATTGTGAGTTAGAAGACCAATTTTCCTACGTTTCTATGCATAAATTATTTCTGTAGAGTTGCATCTGCGGCCTTGAGCGCAGTTTCAAAATTTATTTTTTGACAAATTTTTCTCTCCATCTGCACTCTAGCGATGATGTCATCCACTCTAGCCTCTCCATAAGGTAACATTGGAGGGATTTTTTGGTGTGTTTTTATTCGAATACTTTGAAAACCTTTTACCAAAACCCTTAGAAAAGTCACAGCACACTTGTCATGGTCAAGACAGTCAATTTGATACCTTTTTAGTGTATGTGCGACCAAAACTCTGGGAGGAGTAGTCGATCGAAAAAAACATGGAAGAAACGGAAGAATAAATAGGATTAAGCCTGGTGAATAGTATATAGTGGGCTATCACAAGCACACTCAACGACTAAAATGAAGAGGAATGATTGGCTCACCTGGTTTGGACTCTGTCTTCCCATCCTCTCGTCCTCTTGTGTCTCCGTTTAACCTCCTTGCCCTCGCCCCCAGCCTCGCCCCCAGCCTCGCCCCCAGCCTCGCCCCCAGCCCCGCCCATGCCCCCTTGCCCCCCGCCCCCCCAGCCTGCTAGCTGTGGGGCTGCGGGGCGATACTGGAGCAGTCAGTTACCAGCAGTCCCACGGCGCTGGCGCTGGACACGGTGACGGCCACACTGGTGGTGCCCACGGGGCCCGCGCTGGTGGGATCGGGCCCGGGATCGCCCTGGTTGGCGTGGGTGCCCATGTGACCCTGGAGCTGTGTCGCCGTCTTGCACTGCACGCCACACAGCTGGCAGAGTAGCACGCCGCCCGCCCCTGTCCCGCCGAAGCCGCCCCGCGCCCCGCCGCTCTCCTTCCACTCCTGACCGTGGTGCTTCTGAGCGTGGACACGCAGGTAGGTGAGTGTGGTGAAGCCTGCAACACACACACACACACACACACACACACACACACACACACATACCTATTATTAACAGCTTCAAAGGAAGTCCCAGGGTAGACTTATTAACATGCAGCAACAACATGCAGCAGGAGCAACATGCAGCAGCAACATGCAGCAACATGCAGCAGCAGCAGCAACATGCAGGAGCAGTAGCAACATGCAGCAGCAAGATGCAGCAGCAACAACATGCAGCAGCAGCAGGATGCAGCAATATGCAGCAGCAACATGAAGCAACATGCAACAGCAGCAGCAACATGCAGCAGCAATATGCAGCAGCAGCAGCAACAACATGCAGCAGCAACATGCAGCAACAGGATGCAGCAGCAGGATGCAGCAGCAACATGCAGAAGCAACAACAACATGCAGCAGCAGGATGCAGCAACATGCAGCAGAAGGATGCAGCAACAACATGCAGCAACATGCAACAGCAGCAACAACATGCAGCAGCAACATGCAGAAGCAACAACAACATGCAGCAGCAGCAGGATGCAGCAACAACATACAGCAACATGCAGCAACATGCAACAGCAACAACAACATGCAGCAGGATGCAGCAGCAACATGCAGCAGCAACATGCAGCAACAACATGCAGCAACATGCAGCAGCAGCAGCAGAGAGCGACCCATGTCGAGGACGTACTGCGGTTGCAGAGGTGGCAGGCGTGGTGCTGTGATTGGTTGTGGACCCTCATGTGGTCGGTGATGTAGGCAGCCGACAGAAGCTTCCCACAGATGTGACACGGCACCTTCTCCTCGTGGCGGACAAGGTGGGCGCGCAGACGGTCCCGGGTGGCAAACGCCGACGTGCACGTCTGTGGTGACACGTAGTGAAACAGGAAACATGAGAAAACAAACAGGACTGGAGGGAAACATTCATTGTGTTTACTACTGTTACTACTGTACTAACCCTAACCCTAACCCTACTGTTTATGGATGAAATGAGCAGATTTAATCTGTTTTTGGTGATTGGAGAGAATAATAGCGGAAAAATCAGCTGTTAAACAGTCAGAGGGCCCACCACCACCTTAAACCAACTCATGTTATAGGATACATGTTTTAATATGTATATAGAATTTAGAAAATAGATATTTTCATCATCTCAGTAAGACAGAGGAGAAAAATAAAGGCAGGAAATGAATGTTCCTTACTGCTTTAGGAACTGTTCCTCCTTTTATTAATTTATTTGAATCAGACAGAAGATTGTACCGTGCATTTGAACGGCCTCTCTGTAGAGTGAACCTGCCGCACGTGGCTGTTGAGATGGTCTGGTCTGAAAACAAACAAACAAACAAAACAAGTTAGTATAAACTACAAGATGGTTCATCTTCACACTAGATTTGACTAGTTTAACTGGTTGTTGATGCTTTTATTTCATCACATAGATTTTATTTCATTTTTTACACAAATAAAACACCAAAATCGGATAAAGCTTTCAGCGCATAAAAGTCAAATTTCTGTGTTTCCAGCTTCTTAAATATGAATGTTTCCTGTTTGTTGTCCTCCTTTTGTGAAGTGAAATGAGCTGTGGACAAAACTAAACATTTAACAACGTTGTCTTGGACATTTTCAACCATTTTATGAACCAAATCAGAGGAAAGAAAATAATCAACAGATGAATTGACGATGAAAATAATCATCATCTGTTAAAAGTTTGTGCAGCTACTTGGTGGGAATAAAACTTTGAAAATCCTCCGAAAGAAACCACAAAAAAAATTATAAACAAGAATGTTTAATGTTTGTTTTAACTGAAATATTTATTTTATTTTATATATATTTCTATTTTATTCTTCATCAGTTTATTTATTATTATTTTTATATGACCTTTGACAATACACTGAAATATTGCTATTATTTTATATTTTTATTTTTTCCCATTACTTATTTATTCATATGGACATTAAGAATAATCTCAATTTCTATATTGTTTTTCATTATTTATTTAAATATTTGTATATATATATATATATATATATATATATATATACATACAAAAAATGTACTCTTCAGTGCAAAATGAGCGTTTATCTTCACAAGATTAAATTGATGCATCAAAACAAATAATCCAACAACATATATAGAATACACAAGCACTAATATAGAGTACTTTTACTTTAGTGACTTTAAGTCTTTGTTGTCACTTTGGTGACTTTGTTTGTTTTAGGGACTCAAGCCATCAACCTGGTGTGATTATGTACATTAAAAGGTTGAGTTGAGCATCAATGAGGCGCTGTAAAGGAGAATCAGCTGTTTAATTATCTGAGGTATACAGTTGCAAGAAAAAGTACGTGAACCCTTTGAAATTACCTAGTTTTCTGCATTAATTTGTCATCAAATGTGATCTGATCTCCATCTAAGTCCAGAGTATAGACTAACACAACGTGCTTAACCTAAAACCACACAAACAATTATAATATTTGTCTTAATTGAATATATCCATTAAACATTCATAGTGATGGTGGAAAAAGGAAATGAACCCTTGATTTAATAACTGGTTGAACCTCCTTTGGCAGCAATAACCTCAACCAAACACTTCTGATAGCTGCTGATCAGACCTGAACACCGTTCAGGAGGAATTTTGGACCATTCTTGCTTTCAGAACTGCTTCAGCTCAGCCACATGGAGAGGATGTCTGGTGTGAATGGCTCTCTGGAGGTCGTTCCACAGCATCTGTTGGATTGAGGTCTGGGCTCCGACTGAACCAATCAGATTTTATTTTTTTAAGTCATCCTGTAGAAGATTTACTTTGATGTTTCAGGTCATTGTCCTGCTGCATCAGCCAACTTCTACTGATCGTCAGCTGGCAGACAGCCATGCTGACATTAACCAGTAGAATACCTTGATAAAATTAGGAATTAATTTCCCCTCAATGATAGTAAGTGGTCCAGGCCCTGAGGCCAAAGGGTTCACATACTATTTCTTCCAACTGTATATGTACGACATGTGTGTGTGTTACCGGAGCCATACCGGGAAAAGGCCTTGGCGCAGTGTGGGCACACGTAGGGTTTCTCCACGCCGCCCTGGTGCGAGCGGACGTGGTAGCTCATGCGGTCTTTCCTCTTGAAGCGCTGCTGGCAGATGGGGCAGGAGTACGGCTTCTCGTCGGAGTGGGACAGACGGTGGCGGTTCAGGTGGTACACGTCTCTGAAGGCCTTCCCGCACGCCTCACACGCATGGTTTTTCCTCACCGGGGGGGTCGGGGTCTGGGGTGGGGTCTGAGGGGCACAAAGAGTCACAACTTTAATACGCAGACATCTGAGAACACACACACACACACACACACACAGATATCTGAGAACTTTCATCTGAAAGAAATCAGAGTAAATATTTATATATGTTTGGTTTTGTCACTTGAATAAATTAATAATAAGGATTAATTATTATGAAAACAGTGGCAGATACATTTTTTGTCGATTAACCCTTTCTAACACATGATACAGCTGATATTTTCTATACATTTCTAAATTTAATTTCTAAATTATAATGCACACTTCTTGTAGGTAAAAATATACAGACATAATCAATTAGATATATTATAAACAATAAATATAAATATAAAATGTAGTCAGGCCACTGAGATGATACTGCATTATTATTATTATGCTGAATTTTCATTTTATATATTTATATATTATTTTCCGTTATTTATTTATTGATATGGACACTGAGAATAAGCTGAATTATGGCTATTATTATTATTATTATTATTTAATTTTCTATAATTGATTAATGTACCTGGACACTGAGAATGAGCTGAATTATTGCTATTATTTTATACATTTTTATGTTATTTTCTATAATTGATGAATGTTAATGGACACTGAGACTAAACTGAATGATTGCCATTATTTTTTTTAAATTTGATTTTCTATAATTGATTTTTATATATGGACATTGAGAACAAGCTGGAATATTGCTATTATTTTATATATTTCTATTTTATTTTTCATTATTTATACATGTATTTATATGCACACTGAGAATAAACTGGAATATTGCTGTTATTTTCTATATTTTTATTTTATTTTTTTATAATGTATTTATATATATATATGGACACTGAGAATAAGCTGAATTTTCATTTTATATATTTATATATTATTTTCCGTTATTTATTTATTGATATGGACACTGAGAATAAGCTGAATTATTGCTATTATTATTATTATTATTTAATTTTCTATAATTGATTAATGTACCTGGACACTGAGAATAAGCTGAATTATTGCTATTATTTTATACATTTTTATGTTATTTTCTATAATTGATGAATGTTAATGGACACTGAGACTAAACTGAATGATTGCCATTTTTTTATTTTTTTTTTATTTTCTATAATTGATTTTTTTATATGGACATTGAGAACAAGCTGGAATATTGCTATTATTTTATATATTTCTATTTTATTTTTCATTATGTATACATGTATTTATATGCACACTGAGAATAAACTGGAATATTGCTGTTATTTTCTATATTTTTATTTTATTTTTTATAATGTATTTATATATATATATATGGACACTGAGAATAAGCTGAATTTTCATTTTATATATTTATATATTATTTTCCGTTATTTATTTATTGATATGGACACTGAGAATAAGCTGAATTATTGCTATTATTTTATACATTTTTATGTTATTTTCTATAATTGATGAATGTTAATGGACACTGAGACTAAACTGAATGATTGCCATTTTTTATTTTTTTTTATTTTCTATAATTGATTTTTATATATGGACATTGAGAATAAGCTGGAATATTGCTATTATTTTATATATTTTTATTTTATTTTCTATAATTTATTATTTCTATGGACACTGATAATAAGCGGAATTATATATATATATATATATATTTTTTTTTATTATTTTTTTATTTTTATTATTATTATTATTTATTTATTTACATGGACATTGAGAACAAGCTATAATTGATGACTGTATATGGACACTGAGAATAAACTGAATTGTTGCTATTATTATTATTATTATTATTATTATTATTATTTTTATATTATCTTCTATAATTGATGACTGTACATGGAAACTGAGAATAAGCTGAATTATTATAATTTTTTAAAATGTTATCTTGTATAATTGATCCATGTATATGGGTAAGCCACCTGCTCCATGTTGCCCACCACCACCACGGCTGCCTGGATGGGTTGAGGCGGCGCAGCCATGGTTACAGTTGCCGGGGCAATGGACACAGACACCGGCTGGCTCTCCTGGCTGGCGAGCTGAGCAGGCGGGGGGAGGACGTCGGTGGCGGGGGGAGGTGGGGGCGGGGCGGCGGGCTGCAGCGGCAGCGTGAGGTGCAGCAGCGACAGAGGAACCGTCTGCTTCTTGCCGCCGTCCTCCTTCTCCCGCGCCGCGCGGTCCTTCATCCTGATGCCCGTGTGCACCGACTGGTGGCGCCGCAGGTTGTAGCTGTTCTTGAACTCCTTGTTGCAGGTGGCGCAGATGTGAGCCGGACGACTCGGCTTCACCAGGGCTTTGACTTACAGACAGACGGCACAGTCAGAGGAGACCAGACCACAAAATATACAGAAATATACAGAAAATATATATAAAATATGATTTCTAGATGAATGAAAAACATACAACAAAATAAAAAAACACCTTTTATCTAAAGTGCAATTTTCAACTTTACTCTACAGTGCAATTATTTGTATTATCTTATATATTTCTATTTTATTTTTCATTATTTTTTATTTATATGGACATTGAGATAAGATGATTTTTTATTTGAAATATTTATTTTTTATTTTTCATTATTATTATTTTTGATAAGGACACAGGGAATAAACTGAAATATTGCTATTATCTTATATATTTCTATTTTATTTTTCATTATTTATTCACTCATATTCATTGTGAATAAGCTGAATTTCTATTTTATTTTTCATAATTTATATGTATATATATATATATATATATATATATATATATATATAAATAAATGTGATGAAACATTTTTTCTATAAATTAAAGCACATAAAGTATATTAAATAGTTAAAATGAGCGTTTATCTTTACAAGATTAACTAAATGCAACAAAACCAATAATCCAACAACATGTGACATTGCCACCCAATTAAATGAATCCTGAGCGTCTGTGTGTGTGAGCCTGCTGCCTGCAGAGTCAGGTGACCTGCTGCAGGAGAGTGAGCTCAGGTGTGCTGCGGGGGAGGGGTGATTGGGAATTGACAAATGCAAGGCCAGGTGAGGAGAACAGGGGGAGAAATCAGTGTGAACAGAGTGAGAAGACAGAGGAAGACAGAACACAGAGACAGACTCAACACACTGGCTAAAAAGCCTATTTGGATTTGTTGAGACGGTCATCGACTTACTGCCTGTGGATACATAGTTGCATGCTGCAGGTCTGTAAGTGGCTGAAGTGTTTTTCCCTTTGGGGGAGTAAAGGCCCTCACCCTTCTTTTTGTTAGTCTCATTGATGCTGGATTGAAACTTTTCCCTGGCTGGAGTGCTGCCTTCTTTCCTTTGCTGGATTATATATTTTTTGGTGGATTACCGTTTGCTGTTTTTTTCACTTGTGGAATACCTCTTTTTTTCGTTGGGGATTATATTTTTTCTTAAAAGTGAACTCAGACTCTTCAGCCTAGATTAAGGCCTTTTTCTGTTATTTTGTACATGCCCTCATTTTGGGATCACCCTTATTTATAAATAAACTCTTTGTTGCTATCAAATAATCTCTAGCCTTTGTATTTTTATAACTGAACGGTCACTCTTTTTTGTGGTAACGTTAATTTGCTGTGTCGGCGTGAATTGTTACAGATGGTGGCCAGTATGGGGACCGTTCAGTTTGGCTAGAGACTACTTTTTTTTTACAAGCATTCTGGTGTTATCGATAGAGTAGCGTCCTCTCCAATGGCGGGCGTAGAACAGGGTGATCTTGAGGAGAGTCTAGATGAGCTGAGTCAGGACAATGCAGCTCAGGAACACTCACCCATCCCCCCCCAGCCTGGACCGTTTGTCACTTTCAGGGAGCCGGTCGCAGAGATCTCATCCCTTTTGAGTGACATGTATTTGGAGGAAGAGGATAACGATGACGAGGGGGAGGAAGGTGTCGATGATGTCTCCCGTCGACCCTCCTTTGACGCCGCGGAGATCACCAACTCCATCCATCTCCTCCAGAGCAGGCTCTTGGACCTCGAGGAAACCAGCAAAGCCGCCAGCGAGAGTGCCGTGAACAGAGAGGTGAGCCTACGGGAGTACGTGGACCAAAAGCTCGAGGCACTGGAGGAAGGGACGAGGCGCAGTATCACTCAGCTGGAACAAGCCGTCGTGAACTGCCTGCTGAGGAGAGATGAAAGGTGGAGAAGACAGCTGAGTAAAGTCAGGGCTACAAGTTCTCCTCAAGTGCCACGCACAGCTCCTCGGTGGTCCGGTGACTTCAGTGAGATACCCCAGGACTCTACAGCAGCCTCTTCTTCTCAGTCGGCGTATGCAAAGCCACCTGTCCGGATTGAGTTTCCATCCTTCGGGGAAGACAGAGATGCAACAGAGGTCATCAATTTTGTGGAGCAGTGTGAGAACTTTTTATCCCTGCGGCCCCTTTCTGATTCTGCACTCATGGCCTCCTTTTCTGCAGTGCTCACTGGTCCAGCTAGGAGCTGGTGGGTGGCTGAAAAGTCCAGGGTGAAAAACTGGAGAGACTTTAAACAAGCATTTCTAAGTGCTTTTCTACCAACTGACTATATGACTGAGGTGGAGGAGAAGCTGAGGTCCTTGGTCCAGACTCCTGACCAGTGTTTAAGAGACTTTGCTTATGATTACAGAGCATTGTGTCTAAAGTGGAAGCCTGACATGGCCGAATCAGAGATGGTTCGAAGAATAATGAACAATTGCAATCCTTCTCTGGTCAGCAGCTTACGCGGAACCTGTCACACCGTGGAGCAGCTGGTCAAGGTGGGCTCCATGGTAGAAAGAGACTGGGCAGCCAAAAAAGACTATTGGGCCAAAGTGCACAGCCAGAAACCACCCGAGAAGCAAAAAGTGAAAAAAACAAGCCAGAGACTCAGAGACGGACATGATAGTCCATCCCCTGGCCCATCCTTCCACATGGCCATGGCTGATGCCGAGCTTCCACATCTCCTCGTGGTACCGATGGAGATCAGGGGTCGGACCGGTGAGGCAATTGTTGACACTGGCAGCACCTATACCCTGATGCAGCAGAGCCTGTGGGCGCAACTGGCCAGACCAGGAGAGAAGCTGAATACGGCTGCGAACCAGCCCTTTGCCCTGGCGGATGGAAAGGCCCACATGCCTCTGGGACTGGTAAAGTTGGCATTCGTGTGGCATGGCTCGGTCTGGACTTCTGACACTTACATCATGGATGACAGTCACCTGGCTTTCCCCTTAATCCTGGGCCTAAACCTCCTGCAGCAGACAGGCGTTCAGATCAGCGTTGCAGCAAGGACTTATGGATTTAAATTACGAGGGAAGACGACTCAGTTTTCGTTCCTTCGTCGGGGGTTGGGCCAGTTCTCCTGGAAGGCCCGGCCCGCCAGCAACAGCCTGTACGTTGCTATCCCCTCCTGTCCGCCGTCAGAGCCCTCGACGAATCTTATGCAAGAAGTGCTAGACCTGCCAGGTGAGGTGACGCTGCTGCTACGGAAATGGACCTCCTTGTCATCAGACAAAGTCGGCAGGACCAGTGTCTTGAAACATGCAATCCATACGGTTGATACCATTCCTGTGCGGTCCCGAGCATATAGAGTCTCCCCTCAGAAAAAGGAGCTCATTAAGGAACATCTGGATAAGATGCTTGCTGATGACATTATTGAGCCCTGTCATTCTTCCTGGGGAGCCCCTGTGGTCATGGTGTTGGCGCCAGGTCGGTCTCCTCGCTTTTGTGTGGACTTTCGAGGGCTGAATGCCAAAACGCCCATGGATGCGTACCCTATGCCTTTAATCCATGACATCCTGGAGTCTCTGCACGGTGCGGAGTGTTTTAGCACGCTGGACCTCAAATCTGGCTACTGGCAAGTGGAGATGGAGGAGGAGAGCAAAGACAAGACTGCGGTTGTGACTCCCTTCGGCCTCTTCCGTTTCAAGGTGATGCCTTTTGGGCTGAAGAACGCTGGTGCAACATTCCAGCGGCTGATGGAGAGGGTCCTGGGTGACCTACGAGGGGTCATCTGCTTCGTATACATCGATGATGTTATTGTCTATTCTCCCAGCCGCCAGCAACATGTCAGGGACCTCGAAGCCGTGTTCAGCAGGCTCCACCAAGCCAACCTCACCCTGAACCTGAAGAAGTGCAACTTCTTTAGATCACAGCTCAAGTTCCTGGGCCATGTTGTCTCCAAGGCCGGAGTCGAGATTGATTCAGACAAAACAGCAGCCGTGACCAACTATCCCCCCCCTACCTGCATCACGTCTCTCAAGCGATTCCTGGGTCTTGTGGGGTGGTACCACAAGTTCATTCCACACTTCTCTGAGATGGCTGCCCCCCTGAACCGTCTGCAGCGCAAAGGTGAACGATGGGAATGGACAGAGGAGTGCCAGCTGGCCATGGAGAGACTGAAGTCTGCCTTGATGAAGCCGCCGGTTTTGTCACAACCCGACCTCTCTCTTCCGTTTCAAGTCCACACGGACGCCAGTTCTGTCGGAGTGGGGGCTGTTCTGACCCAGGCTTCGGCAGAGGGAGACAGAGTCATCGCCTATGCCTCCCGCAGCCTAAGAGGGGCGGAGCTCAACTACTCAACCTCAGAGAAAGAGTGTCTGGCGGTGGTCTGGGCTGTGGAGAAGTGGGAGCACTATTTGGAGGGTGTCCCGTTCGAGGTCTACACTGACCATGCAGCCCTAGCATGGGCATTCAATGCGCCCAAAACCACCTCCAGGCTGACACGATGGACACTGAGACTTCAGCGGTTCCAGTTTCAGGTGTGTTACCGCAAGGGATGCACAAACGCAGTGCCAGATGCTCTCTCTAGAGCTGTGGCTGTGGACAGTGAAGGTGTGATGGCTGCCTGTGTACCCTCCAAGACTGGGCCCTTTTCTCTGGATCTTCCAGCAACACTGGATGAGGTTGCCCTTGCCCAAAAAAGTGACAACACTTTGATAGATTGGAGAAGTGAAGCTGGAAAGGGAGGCCAGAAATTGGACAGGATTGGATGGGAATTGCAACAAGATCTCCTGTACCGCACTGTACCTACAGTGGGCGATGGGAAGAAATATCAACTCGTGGTCCCAAAATCCCTGATCAACCGTTTCCTCCAGTACTTCCATGACAGCCCACTGGGGGGTCACCTGGGCCGCATGAAGACTCTTTTGCGACTGCTTGAGGTAGCATGGTGGCCGTCAGTGAGGACAGACGTATGGCAGCATGTCAAAGAATGCATCACCTGCCAGAAAGTTAAACCCGAGAATGTGAAACCTGCAGGGTACCTACAATCCACGGTTGTGGAGGAACCGGGGGAGATGCTGGGAGTGGATCTCATGGGACCTTTGCCAAGGAGCAAGAAAGGTCATGTGTTTCTGCTGGTGTTGGTGGACTACTACACCAAGTGGGTGGAGCTTTTCCCACTGAGAGATAGCAAAGCCCCCAAACTCTGCCAGATCCTCAGGGATGAAATCTTCACCAGGTGGGGAGTTCCAAAGTTTGTGCTTTCCGACCGTGGGCCCCAATTCACCAGCCAGCTGCTCTCAGAGCTGTGCAAAAGATGGGGAGTGATCCAGAAACTGACTACCAGCTACCACCCCCAGACTAACCTCACTGAAAGAGTCAACCGAACATTGAAAACCATGATGGCCTCTTTCGTCAGAGACAACCACCGAGACTGGGATAAGTGGCTCCCGGAGTTCAGGTTTGCGATTAACAGCGCCAAGCACGAGACGACGGGCCACTCACCCTCTGAACTCATGATGGGGAGAACTCTCAAAGGTCCTCTGGAGAGGCTCATCCAGGCTCCTACTCCCTCTCATCCTCAGTACACTTTGTTGGAGCGACAGCAAAACCTCAAGCAGGAGGTCAGCCGGAGAGTAGGGGAGGCCCAAGCCAGACAAGCCAGATATTACAATACCCGCAGGAGAGTTGCGCAATATTCTGTGGGAGATCTGGTCTGGGTCAGGGCTCACCCTCTGTCCAAGGCCTCTGAGTGTTTTTCGGCCAAGTTAGCCCCTCGGTGGTCAGGCCCAGCTCAGATCAAGAAAAGGCTGGGCCCAGTGAACTACAGGGTTGCGTGGCTAGACAACCGAGACAGACAGGACACAATCAATGTGGTGAATGTTAAGCCCTATTACGGAGCTTCGCCCCTGATACCGCCGGCAGGGGGGGGGGGGGGGACTGTGACATTGCCACCCAATTAAATGAATCCTGAGCGTCTGTGTGTGTGAGCCTGCTGCCTGCAGAGTCAGGTGACCTGCTGCAGGAGAGTGAGCTCAGGTGTGCTGCGGGGGAGGGGTGATTGGGAATTGACAAATGCAAGGCCAGGTGAGGAGAACAGGGGGAGAAATCAGTGTGAACAGAGTGAGAAGACAGAGGAAGACAGAACACAGAGACAGACTCAACACACTGGCTAAAAAGCCTATTTGGATTTGTTGAGACGGTCATCGACTTACTGCCTGTGGATACATAGTTGCATGCTGCAGGTCTGTAAGTGGCTGAAGTGTTTTTCCCTTTGGGGGAGTAAAGGCCCTCACCCTTCTTTTTGTTAGTCTCATTGATGCTGGATTGAAACTTTTCCCTGGCTGGAGTGCTGCCTTCTTTCCTTTGCTGGATTATATATTTTTTGGTGGATTACCGTTTGCTGTTTTTTTCACTTGTGGAATACCTCTTTTTTTCGTTGGGGATTATATTTTTTCTTAAAAGTGAACTCAGACTCTTCAGCCTAGATTAAGGCCTTTTTCTGTTATTTTGTACATGCCCTCATTTTGGGATCACCCTTATTTATAAATAAACTCTTTGTTGCTATCAAATAATCTCTAGCCTTTGTATTTTTATAACTGAACGGTCACTCTTTTTTGTGGTAACGTTAATTTGCTGTGTCGGCGTGAATTGTTACAAACATTTAAAGAATAAATGAAACAATCTGAGTACTTTTACTTTAGTGACTTTAAGTACATTTAGTTTCTGTAACTTCAGGAAGTTTTGAATGATTTGACGTCAGCAATTAGGAATGATTTATCATATAAAAATATATCTGTGTTATCATTATTATTATTATTACTAATACTACCAGTTTAATTTGACTGAATATTTATTTTTGTGCAGGATGAGTCATCAAACATTTGAAACAGTTTCACTTGGTTTCACACGAAGAGAAAAAAAGGGGATTTTGATGTTGAAACAATGATTTTTGACATTTTTTTTAGTTTTATTGTAATTTTTTCTGTCTTCCACTATGTTTTTTATCTCTTGCCTGTAAAGCACTTTGTAACTTTGTTAAGAAAAGTGCTATACAAATAAAGTTTATATAAAGTTTTTATATATATATATATAGATATATATCAAGAGATTATTGTCTGTTAACACAGGAGCACAAAAAAGTATCTTTAATTTTCCCGGGACTTTAATAATCTGCATTTTTCTTTCTACGTGCAAATTTGGTGCTTTCTTTTAATTCCAAATGGGTATTTTACATATTGTTTTTAACGCTTGCTGCTTCTCTCTGCAGACCTTTGGATCCTTTATGTTCAACATGTTCTGTACAGACTGAATGAAGCAGTAACATGAACTTCCTCTGTGCTTTTCTTCCTGAACATGTTCACATCACAAAGCCGTGCTCCAGATACCTCGTCCTGACCCCCCCGCCCCCCGCCCCCCTCCTCACCGGGCAGCGGCTCCTCACTGAGCGCCGCCGTGTCGACGGTGGACGGCGGCGTGGCGATGTCGGCCGGAGGACTCTGTGTGACGCCGCTGAGCTCCGGCAGCATCTCTGACTGGAGCGGAGTCTCAGGCTGAGACTGAGCTGACGGAGTCTGCAGAGACACACACACAGACAGACACACAGACTCTGGTTACCGGGCAGAATCCAAAGGGTTAACAGAGTTATTGATCCCAGGATTAGAGAAATAAATAAAGCTTCTGTATCCTCTCTGTGATCTTTGAAAAAAATTTTTTACCATTATTTAATTATTCATTTATATGGACATTGAGAAGAAGTTGAATTTTAAATTTTATATATATATATATATATATATATATATATATATAAAACTGCCTCTGACACTTTAAAGTTAATGTGTGTCTGAATGTGGAGGCAGAAAAATAAAAAATGTTTTTTAATCTTAAAAATAAAACCAATTGTAATCCTTATATAGAATATTAATTAAACTTGATTTGCAAAACATTTTGCAGATTAGAAATTAAGTGTCTGAATATTTGCAGAATTTTAAACGTTTATTAAGAAGCGCTTATTAAGCCTGTAAGTATTTTAATACTAAATAAGTTCAACTTTTAATGCTGTTCACACGTTACTACACTGCTGTCTATATCTGAACTGAACATGCAATAAATTTGTAAATTAAATAAAAAATATAATCAATATTATTATGTATTGCACCCAATCCCCCATGCATATCTGATTTTTTACGATTTTATGTCTTTATTTTTTTTCACATATCTTTATTGAATAAAGTTGAACAATAGTTTTAACTGTATGTTTTACTCTGAAAACAACAATAAAAAGATAACACCACTTATTCGCCAAAAAGTATTTTATTACTAAGAATTTAAACTTTTCATGCTATTTTTTTCCACTAAAGTTCTCAGAGCTACACTATATTTGTGTTGTCTCTATATTTGAACTGAACCTGCAATAAATTTGTAAAACATCCATTTTATTCCAATTTTTTGTTTTATTTTATTTATGCATTTTAGTTTTTCTTCCATACATAACTTCTTAACGCCTGTACTTAAAATACTTCTTCATTTCTTCATGCATGTTTCACTCTGAAAACCCAATAAAAAGTTTAAACAACAACAACAACAACAAGTAGTGGATTACATGGAAATGAGAATGATAAATATTTGCGTACTGTAATTTAACGCTCTCTGAATATTTGCAGTATTTTATTTGTTCAGAAGAATGGAGAATAAAACTAAACTTAGAAGTACATATTTTTTATTTATTTATGCATTTGAGTTTTTAGTTGTAAATTTGTCCTGAGGCATGTTTAATCATCCAAAAGTGTCAGAGAATAAAAAATCCCAATAAACATTGTTTATATTTCATTAATAACTCCATTACTAACCATCTCAGTCAGTGCAGTGGTGTTCTTTACCTCTCAGAGATCAGGTTCAATTAGAATTCACTCGTTTTTCATAAAAAATGCATGCTAAAAAAATGTTTCAATGTACATTGGAATGACCTACAAATACAATGGTTTTACATGACACTGATTTTTAAAAAACGATATTTTACATTTTAATTTTTTTTCTTTTCATGAAAAAAATACTTTAAAAATTGAAAAAAAAGATTTTTAAACTTTGAAATGGGTCAATTTGACCTGCAACATAACAGGAGGCTTCACCCTTTGATGCACAACATGGGTGAAAAATGACCCACATTCATTTCCCATGTTATTTCATGCTGGCTGTGTATTTCTTTGCTCTATCTTTCAAATCAATTTCTTTTATGATTGAATATTCAAAGTATTCTTTGAATATCTTGTTGATCATTATTTCCATTTTTCCCTTCATACTTTATGAAGAAAAATGTTTTCCTCAAGTTAATTGAGCAAAAGCTGAAAAACTCAATAATGATTTATTGCAAAAAGATATCGAACATAAAAACGCAGTCGGGTCACTTTAGCCTCATGTTGTGCATCAAAGGGTTAAAGCAGGTTTAAAGGTCTGATAGGAGTATGTTTGGGTGACCCCTGACCCCTCTGTGACCCCCCTCCTCCTCTAACCCCCTGCAGGAATCTCAGACCCCCCTCCCCCTCCCCCCCCTCCCATCATCACCTCCTTCTCCTCCTCCTCCTCCTCCCTAAATAAACCCTCCACCACCAGCCGCTGCAGCATTAATGGTCCTACCTGAAAGAGGAAGTTGCTCCAGGAGGTGTCCATGGTGCAGCCGGCCGGGGAGCGGAGCGGGGGGAGCGGGGAGGGTGGAGGGAGCAGCCGGGAGAGACGCTCCGACTGCGGCTATGAAAACAAAACCCGCGGCCTGTTCCTCCACCTGCTCGGTTAATTAATGCGAAATAAATAATGACACCGGGCGATGTTCGGCTCAGATCGGCTGATACTTATTGGTGTTAATATGTAAATCTGGAAAGACTTTTTAATATAAATGCGACAAGATGGTTCATGCTTGCTTTAATGGTGCATTTTTTAATATTTGCTTATGTCTACTGGAATAAAATGATGAATTGCATGCAAAAATAGAGATTATTTTTAATAGAGAAGAGGATGTTGTGCTAGTAATCATAGCAGCTGTTGTTGTTTTTTTTGTTTTGTTTTTTGCGGTAGCTCCGGAGGAAGGCCGCAGCGTCGCTCCCGAGCCTCGGCGTTGCGTGCAGCTCGTCCCCGAGCTAGAGCGCTCCCGGTCGGCCTCGGTGCGTGGCTCCGCCTCGGTGTTTCACTCGGCAGGGTGACATCTTTCTCTTTTTTTCAAACTCTCTCTCCCTCTCTCTCGCCCTCCCTCCCTCTCGCGCTTTTCTTCCTTTTCTTTTTTTATCGCTCCTTCACCCCCTCTGTCCCTCTCCGCTTTAAAGGGAAAGTATTCCGATGCGCCCCTCCTCACGGACCCGGGCCGCGGCTCGTCCCGGTCCGTCCCTCTCGCCCCCGCCGCCGCCGCCACCGCGTCTTCACGGTAGGCCGACAAATAATGAAATCCGACATTTATAGGAGCCCGCTCGGCCCGCTCATCCGCCCCGCACCGGCTCACACACTCCGCTTCTTATGTTAAAAAAAATAAAAACAAACCGCCAGCCGCCGCGGACCGCTCTCCGCTAAAATGGTGTCTGGGTGACTAAAACAGGCTTTTTCCTCCAGCAGCATCTTAAAGGTAACGATGCGCGCAAGTGCAACAGCTGGATCCCGTTCAGCTCCGGACCCTGGTCTGCAAAAACAACATTTAACACACGATCGCTTTAAACTCGTAATATCAACCATAATAAACACAACCAATGATGTTTTTCCATTCAGTTAGAAGCACTCATGAATTCGGCATGTCTCTTATACAATAATTAGTATTTTATTGCTAAACAATGTAAACTTTTAATGCTATTTTCCCCACAAAAGTAGACTGTTATACAAAACCAAGAACTTGCAAGAAATAAATGAATCAATAAATGCATAATCCTTCTTCCCTTTTCACGCTGAAAACCACAATAAAAAGTTGCAAAAATTGAAGTAAACATTAGGATATTAGATTCAAAGTTCACTGCTTGCTCTGAATGTATAAATATTCCCATAATAAACAGAACCAATGATGTTTTTCCATTCAGTTAGACCCACTCATGAATTCGGCATGTCTCTTATACACTAATTAGTATTTATTGCTACAAAAAATATAAACCACAAAAGTAGACTATGCCATGCAAAACTGAACTTGCATGAAATAAATAAATTAATCAATACATAATTTATTTATTTTTTGATTAAAAAAAATACTTCCTTCCATGTTTCACGCTGAAAACCACAATCAAATTTTAAAAAATAAAACATTAAAATAAAAATAAGGATATTATATTCAAAATTCACTGCATGCTTTAAATTCATATATTTTTCCCATAATAAACAGAACAAATTATGTTTTTCCAGTCAGTATGAACCATCGACATGTCTCTCATACGACAGTTAGTATTTTATTAGTAAAAAATGTTAACTTTTAATGCTATTTTTTCCACAACAGTGTTATGCCAAACTGAACTTGCAAGAAATATATGAATCAATAAATGCACAATAATAATTTTATTTGACGCTGAAAACCACAATAAAAAGTTGCAAAAAAATCTAGGATATAATATTCAAAATTCACTGCATGCTTGCTTTAAATTAATAATAATTCCAATAATAAACAGAACCAATGATGTTTTACCATTCATTAAGAAGCACTCGTGAGTTTTATTACCAAGAAATGTAAACTTGTAATGCTATTTTTTCCACAAAAGTAGACCATGCCAAAATGAACATGTAAGAAATAAATGAATTAATAAATACATATTACTTCTTCCATTTTCATGCTGAAAACCACAATAAAAAAAGTTGCAAATACTTTTATTATTATTAAACATTAGGATATAATATTTAGGATTCACTGCATGCCTGCTTTAAATTCACAAAAGTAGACCATGACATGACACTTCTTAATACTTCTTCCCTTCATGTTTACTCTTAAAACATAGCAAACAAAACCTGCCTCTAATATATAAAGAAGTGATTTAATATTATTTATTTAATCTGTAAAATATATTGTAAAATGTAGATTCCATTCAGGAAGTATTTCATTACCATAAAATGAAAAATGAAAATGTATTTCCCAGTAATAATAAACATTTGTGTCCTGTAAATTAACTTTACTTTAGACTAATTAACTCTACTTAACTTTAACTCTGCAGGTTTCTCCAAATATTTGAAGTATTTAAAAAGCTCATAAAGACGAAGAAAAAAATAATTTAATCACCAAGAAATTCTGAAAAGTGAAAAATAATTGTCAACCAAAAATGTTTTTTTAAATCTTCTTTATTATTATTATTATTATTTTTTTTTTACAGTAAATTGAAACCAGCTGCACTCATTACTACACAATAAATCTCTAGATATAATTTTAAACTCGGCTCTGCTGATATAAATTTGTGTTTAAATAATACAAATAATAATAATAATACATTCTGGAAAACAAGTTCCACCCAAAACAAATCTCTATATTTGGACACTTTTAACGGAAACATTCAGCAGTGAAACAGTTAAAATACTTTATGTAACGTCATCATTTTGTTTGTTTCTAACACGTCTCGTCTTCTACAACAAAAAAACATCACACATGTAAAAAAAACAACCAAAAAAAAAGCACAAACTGACCAGCTTCCCTCAGACTGTCACCATTCAACCAATACCAAAATATCAGATCATATAATATAATATAAGATAATAAAGCATGAATATGAGGGTAAAACCGGAGCGGCTCGGAAGTTACAGGAGGAATATTTATCTGCTTTTTATTCAAAGGTTCACTTTTTAAAGTTGTCTGCAGATAAAGTGAACAAAGCTTCGAGTTCAGGGTGACAAGCTCATCATAAATAAATAAAAATAACAATTAAAACAAAATATATCAG